>NC_056725.1:127198671-127351171 GCF_019279795.1 Protopterus annectens | reverse complement strand
ACACACACACACACACACACACACACACACACACAAGTATATACTACGGATATATATATATAGATAGATATATATACACAAACAACAGGTATTGATCTATACACATACACACAAAACAAAATATATATGTCAATGTAGATATACACATGTACATAAATAGGTTACTTCACAGCAATTAGGGGTAACATATTTACAGCCCAGGCATATGTGACTGGGAGGTCCAATAAATAAACGTTGTACCCCCACATCGCCCAGGTAGGCCGGACAGACATACAGACAGGCAATACAGATCAATACACTGCCGCTGTCCAAAACATCGGTAGGAAAGTACCAGTGGGAGAGATCTGCAAGGTCTACACTTTAAACATGGATAACGGTGTCCCTTGCGGGACCCCAAAAATTCAGGGTATGTGTGAATCTGCTGACACTAATATGAGCAGGATGTAGGTGTACATGGAACAGTAGGTTGTGCAAGTGTGATAATACATGGGTTGACAAAGCGTCGACATGTGTCCCGAGATGGCAGAGTGGGCAATGTGTAGGGGTGTGCTCATACCCCAGCTGCGCTCGCAGTAAGTATTTGTCATGACTGCTGTAGAGGGGTGCCAGGTAGGTGGACCATGGGTATGCAATAATGGGCTTAAGTGTGCAGGTGCTGGTTGGCAGAGATGTAGTAGGCCCACCCAGTGGAAGTCATTAATATTCCTATGTGGGCATAGCATACGCCTACACCTCCCAAACCTGAAGAGCACATCTACTGGATAGTCTGTAAACCATCGGGGGAATACATAGAGACCAAATCAGTGCCGTGTACCCGATTAGCATGGACGTCCATAGTTATGTATCAGAATGTAACAAAGTCCAACTAAACACTTCCAGAACTAGTGATATTAGGTGAACAGGTGGCGGAATACAGGTAATGACAGATGACAACATGTAAGAGTCATAAACAGCATGTACCACGACAAACGTGAATGAATACATATGCTCTGTGACTGTGAATGTGTCTGGTTAATAGAACCAATAGTCTAAGTATGTCCCACAGGGTGTTATGCATTGTTCCTGATACAGTGTTCATTCACACCCATTGGTATGTGAGTTCTGCTACTGACAGAAAGTGCAGAATGTGCTGACCACCTTAGGTAGATGATAGCATAATAGAAGTTGTTCAACACCCATACGCCTGCGAGGGACACACCCATCTGGGCAGTTGTGTCCTGCAAAGTGACAGTTATGGCACATGGCCTGTGAGTTCGGGAATGGAGGCTATATAGTGTGTGTAGTGGTGTCAGAAATTAATTTGTTGCATCAGAAACAGCTACATGTAATAGGAAACAGTATTATCAATTATAATGCTACATGAATAACCTTAACGTATGCAAACCGTGGAAGTCGTCCGTTTACTACTGGCTGTGGGTATGTGTTGCCTTGACACATGTGATAGCTCTACATATAGGGTCTATAGGGCCGCTACCATTCTGAATGGTCAAAGTGAAACCTGCTCTGTAGAAATGTCAGACATACCAGGGCAGAACATACCTACAGCCATGCATAGTACAGAAATATACATATTGGCACAAATCAAAGAGTAGTCTAGCAGCAGTAAAGTTGCTTATGCTACTGAATATAACATATCGAAGTGTCAGGTATACAAGACCTGTAACAAGCAACCAGTACAGACACGTACAACATGAGAATGTCCCCTAATCAGGACAGTTGCAATGGTTAGAGTATTGTCCATACCTCTCAACTGTCCCTGAATTTCAGGTATGTCCCTGAGTTTGACTGAAAGTTTAACTCTTTCCCTCTTAATCCCTTCTAAAATTAGTGACTGTTGAAGGAAAGGTGGTGAATTACACTTAATGACTAATGACAATAAGTAAGAGTTATAAACTACTTTTACTTCAAAAAATGTGTATTAAGTCATATGCTCAGATTCTTTCAATGTTTCAAGTTAATAGCACTACTTTTGTAAAAGTGTCCCTGATTTTTTCTTGACCTGTCCCTGATTCTGTAGAAATGTGTCCCCGATTGGTGGAGAGGTCTGGTATTGTCACATGAGATATGCCTAATGAGGGACTGTCCCATGCAAAGTGGGAAAGGTGTCACTCCTACAGTCTCCTGTCGTGCAATCTGAAAGGTGGAAAACGTACAGTAGGTATGCGGTAGCATGACTCGGCGGACAGCTGCGTTAACAAAATCATAGTCACAAGTCATCATTGCAGAGTATCAGTTCTCATGTATCAGGCAGATGGGAGTAGATCGCATGAGGAAAATGCATATAATATGATTACATCACTGGACAGGCTGCCGAGTCTGTACAGTCGAACTCCTGCTGTCGCAAAATGGTTACACATACCCGATACTGTAGTCATGTAGTCCGATGTAATACGCATCACAAGGGATTGCACACACCCAGCGTGAGTGACAAATGTAAGCGGAAATGTCGGTGAGCGAGCGGCTGTAAGCATGTTTGTCTACCAGTATGCCAGTAGTGCACTGTCAAAGAAATGTGGAGTCTAAATGGGTATAAGGTGCTGTGACCAGAGGTCAGCAGTGCTTAACACTGTGCAAACCCATGCACAACTGCTCCCACCTGCTGGAATGTACCTTACCCAGTCAGTATCCAAAGGTGTCGGTCTGTTTGCAAACAAAGAACCACCCTATTCACATGTTGGTAGCTGTACCCTGCGCACATAGCTCATGTGAATTAACAACAGACCATGGCATATGTGCAGACAATAGACCACACACACACCATACAGCGCAGTCATCCAACAGTATAGCAATGTACTGGCAGATATGTCCAGACCACTGGTGTATGCATGCCTGGCTGTCCTGTGTTTCAGTGTGTGAACATGCCCAGTATGACTGTTACGCATGTTGTCGACCAACATTACCGTCATACCGTCATGTGTGTGAGCATGCCAAGTATGGTCAACTGTATCGCATGTGTCACATGTCCAGATAGTTAGTACTGTGTTGCTGACCCCTCCGTTCTACAGAGACAGGTGTCATGCTGTGTCTGCAGGGTAGCTAATGGTCATGTGGCATTGACAGTTGCTACATGTCTGCATAGCGTGGGGGGACATCCAAACACAACCACAGTCCTACACAGCACTGTGGGTGGCACACATGACTCTCATATGTGTAGGTTTCACGGGGCACAGCCGACAGTTGTACACATCTGCCGCTACTGTACTTGTATGCCAGGTAGTCCATGTCAGTGTGTGGACCTACGTAAATTACTGGTTGGAGGGATACCAGTGTACGTCAGTTCCCAGCTTTAAATACCAGCACAGTGGTGTTGGACGTCCTAGCTTACACAACCTACATCAAACTGCCTGGCCTGCTGTAGTCTGTGTGTGTCTTAGGGGGTTGGGGTCATTCATTGGGCATATCCATAGGCCATCGTATATCATTTGTCTGTATTGGTCCACATCTGTCCAGCTGCATGGAACATGTGTGGTCTGTATGGACACACATGATGGTCAGCCCATAATCTGCAGTGGGTTAGGACACCCTGTGTACTACAGGCTACCATTGTGACCCCCGTATGTGCTACAGAGGTCATGGTGCCACTATGGATGTGTACTGTCTGTTGCCCTAACATTTGGCCACCACAGTCACTTGTATGCTCACATACATACCATAGCAATGGGTAAATACACATTCTAATACAACTGCAAATTGTTAGGTTAATAGACATACCCTCGGTGTGTTCTGGACTTGAGGACGGTGCTGGAGGGCTGCCTATGTTGGATGCATGCAGTCCACCTCCTATACATGGCCGACCATAGGTAGTGTCATGTTTAGCATCCACTGTACTGTGTGCAGGTCAGAGAGGGAAAATCCATGGGTACCTACTGTGTCAGTGCATATGCCTTGTGTTGCCTCTTTGCCAAGGGCAGATCATACTGTGCATGGGCTTTCGCCGACTGTGCCCTGCTCAGGTAGTTCCTTCACCAAGTCACACTGTGCCTATTCAGGCCTTGGCAGTGGTGTTGGGCTGTGTGGCTCTGCCCCATGCTGTTCCTGCTGCAACTGTTACTGCAGGATAAGATTGTGTAGCATAGCAAATACCATAACAACTTGTATGCATGTAGCTAGTGAATACTGCAGAGCTCCACCGGATGTGTCCGGATACCAGAACCGTGAACTGAGAATCCCAAACACATGCACAAGTATATGTCTTGCCTGTGCATCCGCCTCATTATGGTGTGAGTGTTCAGGTGTGTGTGCATTGCTGATGGGTGTCATCAGCCACGACACCAGTGTTTACCCAGTATCACCCACTAGGAGGCTGTAGGGGATGTCCATATTGGCACTGGTGTGGTACAGCTGTGTCGGAAGCCATATATTGGAATCATCATAGCTTCCAGGGCAGACAGCACATACATTCAATCTCATGCCCTGGCCATCGCATATGACCTAGCTGTTGGGGGGTATGCCCCTGCAGTGACTGTAGGCCCTACCCCGCTCACCGGGTGGTGCTTCAATGTGTATGTGTGTGCAGGCTATAGCACCCAGTACCCCAGGGTAGTCATCCATGTGGATGAACTGATGCATATTGCTGGTCTACTTATCACGTGTGTTGAGGACATGTACATGCTCACTAGCATGTGTTGACATGGCGTCTGTGAACTGGTGCAATACTCTGGATGCAGATGCCTGTGAGATACCCATGATATCCCCAGTTGTGCTGTGTGAGGTACCTGTGGCTAGTACACATAGGGCAACACATACCGTGGTATCCACTGTGATGTGTTTCCCCTCGGCCTGTTTGATGTGTCAGGTGTGGCAGGCACAGGTCAACAAGCTGCTGTAGTAGGTCTCTGTCCACCCTATAGTGCTCCACCATCCCCAGCCCATGTAGCCCTGGTAAGTCACCCTGGGTCTATAAAGTCTTATGTTACCCCAGTAAGGGTTGTTCGGCAGCATACACATCCTCACTGCCCCAGCCTCCTGCACATGTTGCTATATGTTGCCTGCTGCAGCCCTTCTCATTTGGTTGGACTGTGTTGTGAAATGTCCCCGCAGGTATACACCGGTGGTGTAGAGTGTGGACAAAACCTGTGTGTATGCTGCTTGCTCACATTACCGTACTGTTCAGGTGCGAGCTAGCCATGTCATCTGCTGATTATGCTGATCAACACCTGTTTGTGCAGCCTGTACACCCTGACTACCCCACCACTGCTCTCATCCCTCCCAATGTCACCAGGCAGGTATAGACACACCCCTAGCTTAGGCGTGCTAAGGCAGGAGCACTCCTGAGGCACAGTTCTGCAATGTACTTACAGTATGCCTGACCCCCCCTCCCATGCTGTCAACTATATTCGAGACCTGCACCCGGCTGACTACACACATACACTCCGGGGACCTGCATCACACCCTGGTGATAAATGGGATACACTATTGTCAACCTCATCTGCATAGTATAGTCTTCTAATGAATAGTTATATGACCCATACCAAACCTCCAAATTAATAACCACTGCTCAGTGTCACTCAGATCCATACACAACTGGCAACAGGTGCCTTACTATCACCATATTCGATGTCCCATGGTCTTCCCAGCAACAAAATAACCAGTGTCTACACAACTACAACCCATGACCCTGCACACTACAGACAATGTGCATTACCACCACCCCATGGCAGATATACATAGATCCCAGGTTATCATGTACAGATCATCCAGCACAAACATTCAATAGTGCTGATGTCCCCAGACATACATGTTAACATCTATGTCCACCTCTATATCTACATATATCATATATATTATTTGTATACATATATACATGGACATATATATATATATATATATATATATATATATATATATATATATATATATATATATATATATATATATATATATATATATATATATATATATATATATATATATATATATATATACACATACATACACACATATACATGTACACACATATGTAGATATGGCATTTATATCACAACAGCGGACCACATGACAGCAAAGCATTAGACAGGAATGAAAAGGAAACTGCATGTGCCACCTGCATCATGTAGTGTTGTTACTATCAAGGCATGTGTGTTTTGTTGCATCATATGGGTCAGACCGTATCAAGGGTAATAGTAGGGCTGCTGACAGTTACTCACCAGACCTATTGGCGAGTGTATGTGTTGACAACCCAGTGTCTTGGCAGAATATGCGGGCTGTGGACACTATATAGGTCAGCAACAAAACACACTGAACACATCCCGCAGCTAGCCACCCACAGATACCAACACATACGGTATAACTGCCAAACACACACACCTGCCATGCCTTGGAATCGAGCACCTACCTGTCTAGTCTACCACACTACAGCATTATGCAGTAACAGAACGCGCTACCAAGTTCCAGCATCACCGCAGTCCCACAGGCATACATCTAGGTGGATGACATAATCCGCAAAGGCAAAGACGCCGATAGGGAATGTATGGGGAGTGAGCCAACTAAAAGCATTACTCTGTCCCCAGGCAGCTGGAAACACACACACACACACACACACACACACACACACACACACACACACACACACACACACACACACACACTTGGCAGGGCTGGGAGTCGAACATACACCTAACTACCTTACCACATTACAGTATTACACAGTTACAAAATGCACTACCGAGATTTACTGGAACACAGCACTTCCAGAGGCATACTTCTAGGTGGATGACATCATCCGCAAAGGCAAAGACGCCGATATGGAATGTATGGGGAGTGAGCCGTCTAAAAGCATTACTCTGTCCCCAGGCAGCTGGAAACACACACACACACACACACACACACACACACACACACACTTGGCAGGGCTGGGAGTTGAACATACACCTAACTACCTTATTACACTACAGCATTACGCAGTTACGGAATGCGCTACCGAGATTACTGGAACACAACACTCCCAGAGGCATACTTCTAGGTGGATGACATCATCCGCAAAGGCAAAGACGCCGATAGGGAATGTATAGAGAGTGAGCAGTCTAAAAGCATATCACTGTCCCAAGGTAGACGTAGACAAACACACAGCAGTGGTGTGAGCGGGACAACTGCCTATCTACGGAGCACTATTACAACACTACATAGATACAAGACGTGCCACAGACAGTACACACTTCAAGACAGTCAACCAGTGTGTTCAATGTAGGAATCCATCCTGACGTGGGGTATGGACATCTGTTGCCTGGATGACCACTATCGCTATACAGGATGTCAATGGCCATGCCCATACACAGAGGCACATAACCGACACAAGGTGTCACTGGGCATGCTCACACACTTAGTATCACATGTCCGTTTGGAATGTACTGTGTGTTAATCTACACAATGGCGTACTGGGCATGCTCACACACAGTAGAAGCGAAGGTCTGTCTTGCATGCACACGGATTCTAAACACGGAAGGGCACAGTTTGGAATGTACTGTGTGTCCATCTACCCAACGTAGTACTGGGCATGCTCACACACTTAGTAGTAGCAAAGGGCTGTCTTACATGCACACGGATTCTAAACACAGAAGGGCACAGTATGGTGTTACTGTCCCCATGTACATGAAGGCCATTCACATGTACTGACCAGTACACACTCAAGAGCCATCACAGATGTCTCAGGTGCAGATCACAGAGGTAAATGCCGCATTCTACTATGTAGCCCTCAGACATCACCATGTCCTTGGACCAGCAACACACATCCATACATTACCACAACAGCATGTGACTCATGTACATAGGTCTACAGCAACTGTGCAGACTACACATGTACTGACAGGGTTCCATCATGTGTTATGCAATGCAATGATACCACTGTTCATAACCAGGTCAGCTCTTCACATAACAAGGGCCCTGGGTCTTACACAGCTGTAACAGATGACTGTCACTGTACACCAAAGAACACACATGTTTGGATATGACATACAAGTAATCGCAGTGGATATATACATGGACCACACACATACACACACACACACAACACATATGTACATAGCATAGCTTTTGCTGTCCTCTGTGCAGACAAGTGGCTACAGCAATCATACGCATGCACATGGAAGGTAGGTCCATGGCTGTTGAATGCTAACAGTACATAAGGTAGCATTGTTGACCGAGGTAACATTCCCTCTGTAATAGTTACCCATGACAACCATCATATCATACAACAGTCCATGTGTTATGTATGTCATCACACATGTCCACCAATTGCAATGCATACAAACATGGCTACATGACAAGCATGTAGGAACAACGCACATGTACATGTAGTGGTGTGCATGCAGCTACCATGCATGTGCAGTAGCTGATGTATGTAATTCATCTGTGCCTAACTACAACATGTAGTTGCAATGCGGCCCCATCATTGACACCTGTATATGGTTAAATACTGACAGTACGGTAGGATGTAAATCAGGTATGGATGGATGGATGTGTGTACATAAAGTGGTGATCCACCTTTGCAGATGGATGTTTGCCGAAGACGGCTCACAGGTGTGTCATAAGCCATCCTACCATTACATGTGCAAACAGTACGCTATGTTACTGTTACTTGATGGTGAAGACATACAACCTACACAGCGGTCAGGGTGTCACTGACTGTAAGTCACTTGACACCTGTAACACTTACATCCTCCCGTGTGCATATAGCAGCACAATTGCCGAAGGTAGCGTTGGTACACATAATGCGTCCAATACTGCTGCATGTCTGTCAGACGTATAATCATATAGCAGGTGTATCATTCACAGTACTGCCATGTATGTTTGCTTGTGTGACCATATATGCCACGTATGGTGGGGAATACATCCCAATTGTTACACACCCCTGTACACTGTTGTAGAGAGCTGTACATACTGCAGTGTGGAAAGCATGATGTAGGCAGGGGTGGTGTGTGTATCACACACATGTCAGCTATCTGTATGTGAATGACATTTGTGGACTCCACAGTGTGTGTGTGTGTGTATGGCTGTCTGGTGCATGGAGTGAGGGTGTATGCTATCATACAGAACAGACAGGATCCCTAACCCATCATGGTGATGCAGTCTACTACCCCGTTGATGCCATCGGTCTCAGCCTTACTGTCTACATGTACATGTTCATTCTCTGTGTCGCGTCGTGTGGGTGCACAGTACTGTGAGGGTGATTACCACATAGGCAGGGGTCCTCACCTCAACACTATCAAGTGTGCGTTATAGTGTTTTTGACCCAGTGAGTGTGGGCATGTTACTGTGTGTTTCTGTGTATGTCTGTGTGTGTTCTCATCCTGTAATGTGACACGGTATTACTGCTACACAGTGAGGCCTCATGCTATCAAGTGGCCTCTAACGTTATCATTGGCCAGACCGCTGTGTAAACCCCCCGCACCATGTCAACATACCTGTGATGTGACCTGGTATGGATGTCACGTCTCTAGCCACTGTAGCCTATTAAACAGCCCACATGCTTCTGGATCAGTAGATGTGTGGACATCTGTGGAATGGTAGCCTTTCTAACAGTGAGGTTGAGGCTACGTATAGCATGCTGGTATTGCCATACATGCCTGTGAGTACTTCACATTTACACATGTGAAACTGCAAACACTGCTACTTATTGGCACATGCAAGTAGACCTTAAGGAGGGAAGCAGGGCATCATTACCAACATGCTGTTACTGTTGTTACCAAGACACATACTATGAACATACAACAATGCACTCCAACTGCAAACACTGTAACATAATGGCACATGCAATTAGACCTTAAGGAGGGAAGCAGGGCATAATTACCAACATGCTGTTACCATTGTTACCAAGACACATACTGTAAACATATAACAATGCATTATACACATTACTACATGTTATGTCTGGTGCATGTCAACAGTACACAACTAATGTCATATACACTGATCTCACTATTCTGTTCACCCTGTGCATCAGACCATATGAGAATGTCCCTGCACCAATGGTGTGGATGACAGGGATGTGGCACAGGCATCATCATATGCGCAGGGTGATAATGTTTGCCATGGGCATAGGCTGCACCAGTGGATGACATCATGTGTGTGGGTAAGGTCCGGTGATCTGATTGGACATGTGTGGTCATTATGTATGTGGGTTTTGTGGTGCCCTACAGATGTTTCTGCTGTGTGCATGTATGTGTGCACACAGTTCTGCCTTTTGTCAGGCCTACACAAGGGTATTATTGACAGCTCCAGATTGTACAGACCAGAATGTACAGCTCACTGAGTCCGGCCATGGCCACGTGACCTGTGCCTGCCAGGGTTTGCACGGGCACTACCAGATGGAGGTACAGATTGGCTACTGTCCGATGACACTTGTCCACTGGAACCGTGTCCCTGCTGGGAACATCCAGGGCCATGTCCACATGGCCTGCTGTGTCCTGGTGTGGACAGCGCAGCACCAGCTGCACTGCTACTGCTACCAGCACTATGGGAGCGGGCATGTGAGATGGCTCGTTCCTGTTGACCTGCACTAGGTGGTGTAGCTGGCCTACATCCACGTGGCCTATGCCTCACTCCTACCAGATGTTCCAGCACAGACAGCTCATGCTAGCAGATTGCCATGCCACGGTCAAGGATTCCAACCATGTCACCCAATCGCTTGTCCAGAACATCAGTAATCTGCTGTTGAGCATTTGCCAATGCCTGGATGTTGTCATTTAGAGTACAGATAGCAGCCCTCTGAAGCCTCTTCTCTTCACTGTTCTGACATTCAGCACATGCCTGTGCCACCATTACAGTCTGGAACATGTGTCTGGTAACACCAGCTGCTGCACTCCGTCCTGCAGGTGCATGTCTGCCAGAGGTCCTCCTACGAGCAGCACTGGCCACATGCCTGTGTGGCACATCTGCAGTCATTACACTGACACCATGGTGTGGAGACACACCTTCTGTAGCCACCACACGTTCCTGTTCCGAGCTAACACACACTGACTGTCCTTCCTCTATGGCCACTGGTGATGGGGTATGTGTTGGCATGAGAACTGTGTGCAGTGAAGAGGGGGACATAGCTGGCATGGCAACCATTGGCATAGATTCAGCCCCTGACAACCCTGCCTGTACCTCATGCATATGTTCATCACTGCTAGTATCTGTGGGGACACTAACATCAGATGGACCGCAGGAGGGTAACACACCTACATCACCTGTGAATGCAAAGAAAGACTCAACATTACAATAGACCACAGACACACACAGACACACAGAGACACACACAGACACACACAGACACACAGACACACCATGCATGTGATTTGACAGACGGCATGCAGCATTCATGTGATACAGCAGATGCCATGCAGCTCAGACATTAATAGTGGTAGTTAGCATACCTCCCTGGGTTGCACACAACAGCAAGCAGGTGTCTTATCAGTAGCAGATGGCATGCAGCATGCATGTAATACAGCAGACGGCATGCAGTTTAGACATTAATACTGGTAGTTAGCATACCTCCCTGGGTTGCACACAACAGCAAGCAGGTGTCATATCAGTAGCCATGCAGTTCACACAATCATGGTAGTAAGCATGCATCCCTGTGATACACCATGTGGACCAGCACAGGTTAACAGTACACATGGCTGAAGTGACCGTGACATGTAATCTGCTGATATGTACATTGACATGCATACATGTCTGACACAATGGTGTCCTGACACATGTACAGCATTGTAATGGGCATCACATTGCAGTGTTGTCTGTATGCCCTACAGATAGAATGCACTTTTTGCAAATGTGCATGAGCATTGAAGGGTATTGTGAGGCATCTACATTGCTATACAGTGTGAAGTACAGACACTGTGACATTGCATGGCATCATGAGGCATCTATAGTGCTATACAGTGTGTAAAACACACACAGTGCATAGCCATAACTGCGTGCATACCCATTACATAACAGTGGATTGTGACCCACGTCGCTGAGGTGTATACACACCAAACCATGCTGTGTCATGTGACAGGTCATTGGAAGACCTATGGATGATACCCCTGCACAACTACTACAAAGTCTTAGCTGCCTGGCAACCATGTCCACACATGGCAGACTTGTCAATACACCATGTCCCACATGACATTAATGTACCACACACATGAGGTGCACAGCTGACAGTGATGTCCTACAGCAGCAAGGGAAATGTACGGTATCTGTGGCCTGATGTGGTGTCAATGTCTGTGGAAGCTGTACAGGTGACTACTGTCATGCTATGACACAGTCTTGATGTTCAACACATCTTATATGGTGGAATTAAGTGACACCTCCACTAGCTGTGCACAGGCGTTTAGGATGTCCAATGTTCCACATCAACTATATAATCAGTCAACTAAGGCTATAGTTGGACCATGTGTGGACAATGTGCAACGGGGTGTATACACATCACAACTACTGTATGGCTACATGTCTCTGGCCATCCTCCATGACCATGTGTGAACATGTGTTGGCCAAATGTTTGTGATGGCCATCTATCTCACATGTCTGTGTTGTCCCATATGACATACACCCATAGATGTCCGATATGTCACTGTCCACAGGGCTATGCAGACAATGGGTTGTATGTTTCGTATGTGGTGTATGTATTATGGGATAGTGAGACAATATTGCAGCCGGAACACTACATGTCTGGGACATGTCAGATGGCACATCACAATGTATGCACCCATTGCAGGGGCATATTACACAATGGTGACTCCTGTGGGCTGCCCATATCCCAGCTCACTGTGTGGTTCTGTTTGCATAACACACATGTGTTGTTCCAATGTATAGTACATATGCCTACATTGAACACCTCAACCTTTGTATACACAGCTGTCCACACATCTAGCAATGACAGATACTGTGGTTTCATGTCAGTATTTCATTTAGTTTTTATATATTGCACATGGTTGGCCAGTGTGAATGATGACAGATGCGACCTGTATATCGTGACTGGACCATACATTATGTGTACATGTGTTAACTGCCCACATGGTGTATAGATATATGCATTAACATGCCTGATACTGATAACTGTCTCACCTACAACGGACTGATGTCTGTGCGGTACGCCAGAGGTACCTGTATACGGGTGACACAACAGTTTGAACATTATCCATGACTGTATGACAGCCACAGGGTGCACTGTGCATGTTAACACATTTGCCTGTACAATAGCACATAGCATGCACATGTGTGCATACACAGGGTAGCATACTGTAGTATGCGGCATGTGTATGTAAACATACCTTGCATATGATGTTACATTACATATTGTACAGTGACACATGCAGCTAAATGGGATATAATAGTCATAGGTGCAGTAGTGACTTACCAGGCAACTCCAGGCTCATTGGTTGGGATACACCCACCTCTACGATGGCAGCTAGTGTTTGTGGATGCTGTTCTGAGGGTGTCCCCAGGCTGGCCAGTAGCTCCTTGGTGTGTGTGAGTGGGGGCTGGGTTGGTGGCCCACCACCTGTTCCACCTTGTTCCCTGGTGATTGCATTGGCACGCTGTTTCGCATGTCATATCAGGTCCGTGCAGTGTCTGCGCACCTGCTGGCAGGTGCAGTTATGGCCACCCACATCATTAACCCTCCTGCGAAGGTCCTGCCACAGGTCATCATGCTGCTGGGCAAGCTGTGGCACATGGCTGAACAACACCTCGTAGTTTTCATGGAGGTACGGGATGAGGGCATCATCGTCCAGGCAGCTATATGCTGGCAGGCGTGAACGAGGCATTATCTGGAAGACATAATGATGGAGACAGTTCACAGTATCACAGAGATGTACAGAGATACGGCTGCACATACCTTTGTATTAAAGCTAGTACATCTAAACAGTTATCTTTGCAAATCATCATGACACTGACATGACTGCCATGTTTGTGTCACACACATGTAACACCCGTTATGCATTGGATATCATCACCATATATGTGTTTCACCTCATTACATTGTTCATACTCCATGTGAATTCTGTCTTGATGTGGGCATGTCTGTTTGCCTGTTCTGGTGTTCTTACCTATCAGCACATGCCTGGATGTGTCCACAGTAATGCTGTTGACCTTGATGCTGTGTATATGTCACATATCAACACATACACTACCTTAATGGACATGAGCAGTGACAATGCACACATACACATGGAAACCTTTACAAGCATGTGTTTTGCCATATACATCTACACGGCACTGTACAGCAGTTTAACATCCTGCCACGTATTGCCTGTGTTGCACATGTGATAGGCATGGGACAATGGCTAGCCGGACGTCATTTGCAGGGATGGTTATCAACTATGGCATGTACGGGCAAGGTTTTCTAGCTGTATCCGACAGCCATTTTGCTACCGCGAGGTGCATCAGTGCCACATTACTGATCCAGACAGTTAATAATACATCTACCATGTGGTCATCGCACAATCTATGACAGAGATGACATGTGCAGCTTTGATGGACAGGGTTGCATGGTATGGCAGGAGTATGTAACATGTATGGCACAGGGATCTGTCCAGCATGTGGCGATCCTTGTAGTAGGATGGTGGCTGTCCATGACGTATGTCTTTCAGATCAGGATATGTATGTGTAGCATGTCCAACATCACAGTGTAGCACATGTCTTTATGCAAGGTAGCCAGCATGCTGCATAGTGGAGGTGAGGATTGTGAAGGCTGGTATCGCCCATCCATGCATGGCCAATACCCCTTAAAGGTGATATGTGATCCAATATTGGTCACCCGAGTGCTGAGTATGCCTGTCCAATGATCTCCATGCTCATGGATGGCACCCTGTCATAACATGGGTGCCTAGTATGACTACCTAATAGGCCTGGAGACATCACCAACTCAGGGAGGTGAACTGCACAGCACCATCCTTTACACAGTGTCCATAATGTTGACCACTGCCTAGGTGGTAGTTAATGGGTACAGGGTTATTCACCTAGCAGTGACAATGCTATTATCATCTGTCAGATTGTGCACATATGTCACACACCTCACCCACAAAGCCCATTCTGTATGTTGTCCACAACACTGAGACAGCTATTGCTCCTAGGTCATGGACATTCACATCCTTGCATACACAGATGCCTCCCATTTGTCTGTGTGGTATGGGCTACAATGAGGGGGGAGTACAAAACATTAACCCTGTTTTATGGTAGCTGCCACTGGTGTGATATGCACATGTCACTCAGACACCTTTTGTAGTGTTGCTTCTGTCAACAGGCCACTGGTAGAACACTCCTGTGACATACAAAGGTACATCTAGTATACTCAGTGTAGCTGGAACACGGTATGGGTGATGATGTCCTATGACCTGTCACAGGTATGCTATGCAGTGTGAAATCATCCGTATTGTCATCTACTTCTGTGCTGCTAACATCTACATTGATACAGGTTCATAGACTTGCAGACCATACTCAGCAGGGTAATAGTGCAGTGCCTCCAATTATGACTGTCGTCTCCACTTGTGGGTTGCAGTGGGTTGATATTATCCAACACCCTATCTGTATTACATATTCATGCTCAGCACTTGTTCAGAACATGTGAGCACTTCATGAGCTACTAATTACTATAGCACCCATTCCAACTCATATCTTACAAGTACACTGTCTGTCCTTACATTTCCAGCTTGCTTACAGTACAACAGCTGTTGTCCACACGTAACTCACATATCTTGTGAGACATGGTTGAATATACAGGCATGTCCAAGTGTCACATACCAGTGCTATTGCCTGTCTATATGATGAATATGGCAAACATGTGGCAATAGAGCAATTGTCTCATGTACACAGACAATGCTCACCTCCCAACATACAACACTACAGCCTGTGGGAGATGCACATATGTAGCCATGCTGGGGGTAATGCTCTCACCAACCCAGACTGGACCTGACATTCATGTGGGGATGTTTAACATTTGCAACACACCTCACTCATCATATAGTCTCACTAGATCTCCACCACCACAGGCCACACATAGTATGAGTACAACATTTGCAGAACCTCTCCATTCTCTGTGTAGGCACCAGAGGCAGCCCCATTACCAAACACAACAACAATTACTTATAGCCCACAGACTCATGTGTGCCCATCAACTACAGCCAATAGGGTGTTATAACATACCCAACTCACCGGTCATAGGTGACTCTGTAGGCGGTCACACTGATACACCAGGGATCACTGCAGTGGCTGTACTGTACAGAGGTGCAGGTAACACATGGCTCTGCTGTTCACAGACAGGACACTACCCTAGAGAGGTGCCGCTGGTGTAAACACTGTAGTTGGGCTTACACATAGACTTGCCAGAAAGCATAGTACCTTACTATGTACCTGTGAAGCTATTACATGTCCTTTGTGCATGGTTAATTGAGTAGCTCTTCCATTTCAATTAGCTATCATGCTGTTACAGTGTCCCATGACTACAAGCCATATGTATCCTGTTATTGTGTATTGTACATGCCAATAGATGATACCTTTTGTTTGCATGATATAACAGTTGTGCTGTGTAGAATATCTGACATATCTACTTACAATACTGCACATTACACATATTTTACACATTATCCCATAATGCAAAGTATACTTGCACAGCAGGACCACCTTAGGCATGTTATTGCCATTATATGCCCATACACATGCCTACTGTGACAGTATATCAACATATACTATCCCCTGCTATGGCACGTACTTGTTGGACATACCCTACCACTGACGGTGGGTGGTGTGGAATTGTTCTGTTTAAAGCTCTCATGTAACATCCCTTGTGGTGTATGTGATGTTTACCTTGTGGCCCACAGCAGAACACACAATTTCTACAAGCATTACTATGCTCAACAAGACATCACTACATAATACCTTTTCCCACTTTATGCATTGCGTACACTTTTAATTAATACAAAACAGGTTCTACGTACACTAACATACTGAGTGTTCTACATACCTTGTTAGCGTTTCGAATCTTCGTAAATATCTCTCTTACACCTTTACTGTTTAAAAGGTTCTATGGTATGAGCATACAGTTTGAATGTATGGCAAGTCATCCTTATATACGTCGATACCTGTAACATGTGGTTTCCTGCCACCAATTGGTGTTCCTGAGTAAATTATTGCATGCACATCAGCTGTACAGCTACTCCATTCGCCAATTACGCGGCAACAGTGGGGTATAATTTAATTCTCCACTTGGGCGTTGCCCTTTTGCCCTGCCTTCGGGGAGATGGCCTGTATGTGTTTTGTTGTGAGGCATTACAACTGCTATTTGTAGAGACACGGATATTTTGAATTCATGCCCCCCATGGATTGTGTGTGATGGCTAGAGTATGTGGTTCTACATGTGAGTGTACCTGTCATCTCAACCGTCTGATAAGGGACTATTGCAAACAAATCCTGTAACATTGCCGTCTGTTCCATTATACAACAGCTACAATTTCACATGGCACCTTTACAAATGTGTTTCTCACAAGGTATGTTAACGCTTCTGCAGATGTAATTGAGTGAGTGGATGTTTGTGATGTTATTACAGTCTGTATTGCAATTGTTTCGGGTGTGAGGGAGATGTAGGTGGGTGTACGTAGCATATACAGGTTTGTGGGGACTGCATTTCTACATATTCCATATATGTGTGTGGGCTCCTTCCCTAATTGAAGACCTATCACTTAGTAGACTGAACTATGGTTGTTACGAGCTTATACATTGAGCCATTGTTAATTGGTTTCTATATAGTATGCAGTTGAGGTTGATACTTCCACACCTCCAGAAATACAGTGATATGTAAAGGAATGTTACACCTACCGTACTGATCTACCTCTGAGTTAGCACTAACAGACACACGATGCAAACACACACACACACATTACAGTCCCACAGAAATGCACACAGCACCCTCAACTCACACATACACAGACTACAGCAATCACAAACACAGCTGAACACAGTACCGGCAGCGATAACTAAATGTCCCTTAATATCATGATAATATTACACGTGGTTCCAGTGTTCCAGTACTGTGTTCTTTCGGTCTTTAAGCCGCGTGATTACACCTCCATGGTTGTGTACATGTCATTGACCTATCTATATATTTGCAGATATAGTTGAACCCATATATAGGTTCATAGGTTCATAGGTTTATACTAGGCTATCTGCCCTAAGGCATTTATAAGCCTAGCCCAAATTATTGTGGCTTACGCCACCCCTTATATGAAAAAATACTGTGCCCATTAGTTTGTTGTGCCTCTGTCCAGCAGTGACCCAGAGATGATTCCCGGGGTAAACCTACGATCTCCCATCCACAGGTCTAGATTTCTCTTGAACAGAGTCAGCGAGGTGCTCTGCCTCACATGGACCGGGATTTTATTCCACAGCATAGGGAGTCTCTGAGTGATAAATCTATCCCTCCAGCACGTCCTATTTATATCCGTGCTAAGGTTTAAGTCGCTTGCTCTAGTGGTTTTGGTGGATTTGGATTTTTGAGGTGGAGCATGTCCATTAATTCGGGTTGGACATGGCCTTGTATGTCAGGCACATGTCACCTCTGAGCAGACGGTATGCGACTGAATAGAGCTGGAGTTTCTTCAATCTGGCAGCATATGACAGATTTTGGAGTCCCTTTATCCTTTTGGTGAGGAACTTTTGGGGTCTCTCCAATTGCTGCAGATGTCGGGTGAGATACATCCCGAATGGGGCATTGTACTCGATCATTGGTCTGATAAGTGAAGAGTACAGGGAACAATGACCTCACTAGATCTGGATGTGAATCCCTTCATGATCAGGTGGGCAATGTAGAAGGTCTTTCTAACCACTTTAGCAATGTGAGTGTCAAAAGAAAGGCCACTGTCAACCTGGGTCCCCAGGTCCCTGATAACCTCTTCTGTGCTTAGTGGATTGCCACCTATATGGTAGCTTGGGGTTACCTTGTTTTTCCCGAAGGGTATGACTATACATTTTTTGGCGTTTAACTTCAGGCCATGGCTCTGGCACCAGCTATCTGTTTCCGTGAGTCCCTTCTGAAGGATATCAGTGTCCGATGCACTTTCCACTATGGCGCCCAGTTTGCAGTCATCTGCAAACTTTGTCAGCCAAAGTCCTCCCATGTTGGCCTGTACTTCTGAGAAGTAGATGCATATATCAACATATATATCTCTATCTCCCTTTCTATCTCTATTATATATATATATATATATATATATATATATATATATATATATATATATATATATATATATATATATATATAAGAGAGTGAGAGGGAGAATACACTTTTCATTGTGTACATGTCGGTATACTGTTTCCTGGACTCCGCATGTTTGTGCTTGAACCTGTCACATTACACACCTGCTGTTGATACATCTTGGGTAGCTTAGTGTTAGGTGATTGTGTACATGATTGTGTACATGATTGTGTGTTCTACTCCTGGCAGTGGTCGTTTTACCCTTCAGAGCAGGCACTATTAGTACAGGGGTGAATAATGCTAGTTTCACCTGGTCTGGACATCATTGACCATGATCTGTGTGATATTCAGAGAAGCTTAGCTCTGTTTCATGCATATCTATATAGTCATGTTTAAACGGCGCTTACCAGCACTGGGCAACGCATATTCCCACTAACATGTGCTAAATCTGATCTGATGACCTGCATCCACCATCCATTATTCGTGCCTTCGGGATTATGTAACGTCCCTTGCAGGACGTGGTACTGGGAACATACACGACAGTCAGTGCATTTACCACTTGGGCATCTGGGATTTGTAGACATGTTATGGCATTTTGTATGTGGACTGTACTATGGCTGTTATTCCATACTGCAATCGAATGGGTAACTCAGTTAGTTTACATATGGATGAGACCTATTAATGGTATGTCCAAGTGATGTTTAATGGATGTGCTCCAGCATTGGGAATGTATGTCACAGTGAGCCACACACTATAATGTGCTACACCTTCACACAACCATAGGTGGAGCATGCTGGGGTGACAGATACCTGTCATGGGTACACCCCATGCTTTGCCACTACATCCATGATTACATTGTATGGAGCCCCTCATTAACACACCAGGGAATCCATGCAGAGTGTGTGGGGAACAGTGATTACACACATGGATCCCGCAATTGGCTCTGCTCCACTGAGGGTCAGTTGGTTACTCAATGTGGTGGCGACAGCAGACACTGTTTGCCTCAATTGATGAATGGCCTCTGACAATCAGGCATGTACCTACCGATGTACCTAGGAACCTATACATACAGTACCAACATATGCTGATAGGTGCGTGTACTGTTCAGGTGTTGACATTCCTTGTTCCAATAGCTGTTGTGTGTGCAATGGTTGAGGGCTGCCTATGTAGGAGTCACACAGTAGGCCACCTATACATTACAATTTACAGGTGGTCGTGTGTGTGTGTGCCATCCCTTTTACTGTGTTTGCAGGTGGAGGGGTGTGTCAGTCTGTAGGGGCCTACACTGTCAGAGTATTTGCTATACATTCCCTCTTTGCCAAGGAGTAGGCATATTGGGCATGCCTCCATCTGCCTACTGGGGCTGGCACAGGGTGTTTGTGGTCTGAATCCCTCTGTGCCTGTGATGGCCTTGGCAATTGTGGTGGGCTGTGAGGGCCTTCACCATTATGACCCTGCTGCAGCTATTTCTGCAGGATCATATTATGTAGCATGGCACATACTATGAAGATGTGGGCACATGTGCCTGGAGAGTACTGCAAAGCTCCACCAGATATGTCCAAGCAATGGAACCATGATTTCAGCATCCCAAACACACAGTCTATGATGATTCTGGTTTGTGCGTGTGCCTCATTATGGGATTCTTGCATGGGTGTGTGTGCATTTCTGATGGGAGTCATCATCCATGGCTCCAGTGCATAGCCAACATCCCCCACAAGGTGGCCATGTGGGATGTCCCCCCTGACAAATACCTGATACAGCTGTGAGCATGCCAGATGTGGGAGTCATGGTAGCTTCCAGGGCTGCCAGCACACACATCTATGGTAATGCCCTGGGCATTACACATGACCTGGCAGTTGATGAAGTGATATCCTTTGTGGTTTATGTAGCGCCTACCATGCTCACTGGGTGGTGACTTGATATGTATGTGCGTGCAGTCTATTGCACCCAGTACATCTGGGTAGTGTGCCACATGGTGGAAGAGATGCATATTGCTGGCCAACTCCTCCTGAGTTTGGGGGAAGTATATATGCTCATTGGCATGTGGTAACATGGCATCCAGGAACTGGTGTAGTACCCTGGATGCTGATGCCTGTGAGATCCCCATTATATCTCCAATTGGCCTTTGAAAGGTACCTGTGGATAGTATTCACAAGCTTACACATACCTTCGTGTCCACTGGGATGGGTTCCCCTCTGTTGTTTCTGGATATCAGGCATGGCCGGCACAGCTCAACTATTTGCTGCAAGATGTCCCTGTCCACCCTGTAATGCTCTACTATCTCCAGATCATGTAGTCCCTGATAGGTTACCCTTGGTCTGTACACTCTTCTCCTCCTCCAGGGCCTGGAGTGGTTGTCAGCATCATTCTCCACAACAACTTCAGTCACTAACACATGGTGATGAATAACAGCTATGGCAGCTCCCAACATGTACATTGTAAAAGTTCCCCATCTGTTTACACCTAAGGTGCAGTGTTTGGGAATACACAGGTGTGTGTGAGGTGTTTTCACACTTTATACTATTGTGCTGTGAACACTGATGATGTCATACGGTGTGTATGTACAATCATAGCTACAGGATATCTTATGTGTTTTACGACAGGAACTACTATTGTGGTGCCTTTGGTGTTGAATTACATTTGGCTGCTGTGGATTACCTCTTGCCCTTCTCTTTACATTTTTTAACATTTCACCTCCCATTTTCTGGCATGCATCCAGCAGCCTGCTTTCATTTGTACTTTCCTAAACCTAGCTTATCTTGCGTAATGTGTTCTATGGCTGGTCTACTGCAGGTTTACTTTGCTCTGCTATGACAGTTCTCTTTTCTTTGCAATCCGGCACTTCCCCTATCCTGTTTTGCAGGTTTCTGTGTGCAGACTTGTCAGCCACCGTCGATAGCCCGCTGTGAGTTAATAGGTGTTAATTGCTCAGTTGTACTCCAATTACCCTACTGCGGCATTTCTGATTTTCTTCCCCTGACCTTCCTGTTTGAGCTATGGTACGCGGCGTGCGCGTCCACTTACCGGGTTTTGGGCATGTTTTCATCCCCGTACACATGCGCTTTCAGGCACCATATGTGCTCTCAGCTAAACGATGCTATACCTACCTCCCCACCCCTGTCCTGCGGCTTTGCTTAGCAATGGCCAGGCTGGATTTGCATTGCTACAATGTGCTTACAGCTACGGTGGCACACCCCACTGCTGATGTCATATATACCTCTAAACCACTCCTCGGTGTTGTAGCGCTGCGCCGTATGGTACATCCTTAGTCCGGTGGGACGTTTGCGATTCACTATTACCTGCCTCATTTGCATAGCATTGACTACTAATTCCTAGTTACCGCGCCGAACACTGTCACAGACCCTTAGCAACCCTTGCAGCTTGGTTGTGGTGTACCATGCATACCATTGAGTATTATGGTGAAATCATGATTTGTATTACATTGTAATTTTATGACATTTGTATATATTTTCTTTGTGTTCCCGTTTGCATACACATGCCCTGCGGTTGTACTTTGCATTACTGTGGACATGACATTAAATGTTGTTTTTTAGGTGTTGTGCATATTTTCTTATGCCATTGGCTGTATATTTAGCCATTGGCATATGTTAACTTTGTAATACATGAGTCTGGTCCCCTTTCATAGCTCCGATGTTATGTTTGGAAAAATGTAAACTGTGTTTTTTGGTTTACATTTCTGTGGGCTTACGCTACGCCTGCACCACTTCATGAATCGCTATGTACCTTCATTTGCATGGTACTGCACTGCGCATGGGGTGATTAGCATACCTAAGCCAAGGGCTGCGCAGATCTGGCATACGCTGGTAGTGCACATGCAATTGGATCGTACCTGAATCGCTCAGCGGCCATATTTGGCATTATACCACCTACGCTACTCCTGCGCCTGGTGCAATCTTCATGAATCCTGGGGTTGGTTTTTTGAAACGTGGTGATGTACAAAAAATGATGGTTAAGACACCTAGACATCCTTTCATGTATGCAATTCCTAAAGTTCATAAAAGTTTGGCCAAAACTCCCGGAAGACCTATTATTTTTGGGGGTGGGTTTTTTCTTGCAAATGTGAATGCATTTTTGGATTTTCATTTTAAAAAAACAGCTGGCCATGATTCCATCACATGTTAAGAATACCCAACATATTTGTCAGGAGTTGTTAAATTTTTAATGGGAAGATAATTTTTTGGGGGCAACAGTAGATTTTAATGCATTATATTCTAACATCAATATTAGATGGGGTATGGAAGCAATGGCAAAAAAACTAGATGAAGGGTCACATTCCACATTTCTCTTGAATTTGCTTGAATATTGTCTTACACACAATTATTTTACATGGAAAAATAAATTCTTCCTGCAAAAGAGGGGTACTGTGATGGGGACAGCTTTTGCCCCCTCGTATGCCATAGTTTATATGGGAGAATTTGAAAATCAGTTTATGTTATGACAGGATTACTTTATGAGAAATGTAGTATATTATAGGAGGTACATTGATGATTTACTATTTATATGTAAAGGTAAACATGCAGAATTTGTGAACTTTATTGGAACTTTAAACAATAATTCACATGGTTAGAAATTAACTCAGGAAATTGGTGGGGGCAGCACTTCATTTTTGGATGTTACTTTTTATGTTGCTGAAACAAATAAGGTACAATACAAGCCTTATAAGAAGCCCGCAGCAGTTAATAATTTTCTACACTCAACCAGTATGCATCCTTCTCATTTGATTAGCTCACTACCTTATGGTGAATTTAAGAGAATTGTAACTAATACTTCCGAATTAAATTTAAAAGAAAAGAATTTGGAAGAAATATTCACCAAGTTATGGAATAGAGGGTATAATGAACATATACTGTCAAAAGCTGGAAATAAAGTCATGGACACTGGTGAAACAAAAGTTAGGAGTGAATGTTATTCACATGACAGATAAATTGGAAACATTGAGCAGCATGAAAGGATGGAAGAAAGATTATTTTTTGTTACTAGATATTCCAACATTTCACCCATTTTGGAGGATATAGTTAGGCAAGCTTGGGAAATAGTGCTTCATGATATTTCCATTGGATGTTTGTTTCCAAAACACATACATTTTTCCTATGGCAGATATAGTAATTTAAAAGAATTATTAAATAAAATCCAGATATTCTCATGTCATGGGTAAAAGAGTAGGATCACATGGTTGTGGTAGATGTTCAGTGTGTCATTGGGTTAAAAACTTAGATGGTACTAAGATTAATGGCAAACTATATAGGGCAAGTGAATACTGCAACTGTGACAGCTGTGGTGTTATTTATATTATAGGGTGCAACTGTGACCCTATTTTTTGGTACATTGGTCAAACCACGAGGAAGGTTAAGGTGCATATTATGGAACATTTAAGTGATGTGAGAAGGAAAAAATGTGAAAGTCCAGTGGCCATGCACTTTTTGTCAAAACACAAAGGGTTGGAAGATAGTTTATTCTTTAGTATTCTTGCACGCCCCATTTCTTCAGGTGGTAATTTTAAACATCAGTTGAATAAACTGGAGAGCTGAATGATTATTAATCATGATACATTATGTCCCCACAGAATGAATTTAGAAAATAATCTTAATATTTAATATAGTTTAGTAATGCATTTGATTTTTTTTGTCATTAAAGGTTATAAAACCAAGTTTATTAAATTAAGTCAAAAATCAAGTTTATATGTATGTTTAATAATATGTTAAGAATTTAAACTGTGTATTAAATTTTGATGTATTAATATTGAAAGTATTTAAATGTGAAAATATTTGAAATGGATGCATATATTCTTGTGTAGATGCATACATTTTTTATTCATGTATTTATATATATTTATCCATGGGGGCATTGCTTATAGGTTAAATATAATTTCTTTTTCTAGTGTTTGCAGTCTGTTAAGAGAACTTGGTGTATGGTGAATGTAGTTAATTATATAATGATGTAATTAATATAATTAGGAAACTTAATTGATTTATTGTTGGTTTAAGAAATGGTATATAAAGGGACATATTGTGAAGTTGTAAATGTTCCTGCAGAAGGCGAGAAGCCAAGGTACCAGAACCGTTGTAATAAAGAACTGTATGTCTTGATAGTGGATTTCTTGCCTCTTTTTCATGTGGTATGAAGAGTTGGTCTACTTATATTTTTGTGAAGTGATCTGCCAAGAGTGGCACTGGCACCTCCATGTCCAAGGTCAGATGAAGTGCTGCTACCTGAGCATGACTAATGTCTGTTGGACATGCTCCCTTCATGGGAATATGCAGGATCACAAACCCATGGCCTGCCATCTCTGTGTGTGAGCAGCAGACTCACTGGTGGACCATCTGAAGTACTACCACTAAGGGACCATGATCAGGAATGGCCACATTGGCTATCAGCAGATGTTGTGGCAGAACTACACACACGAGGATGCTGTTCCCTTCCCAGCAGACATTCCATCACAGACACTGCTTATTACATGACAGACACCACTCAATCCATCACAGATACCCCTCATTCCAATGTGTCATTCATCTGATCCAGGGAATAAACGACATGGTGGAGGCAGTCATGCATGCCAGACTGTGCCACACTCATGACCCTGAGCATTTGTCTGGAGCACCTTTCTGAATGTGCCTGTGCCTCCATGACGGCCCTAAACATACATTGTGTGATACGGGAAGAGAGACTTACACCAGGTGGAGGAGGGACAGCAGGCCCCCTCTGAGCACTCCTATCAACCGTCCTGCATGGCACCTCACCAACACTTTGGCTTCAGCCACACACAACAGGCAATTAAGCCACAGTAGCCACACTTCCCTGCTCAATGTCATCACCCTCCACCTGTACTATAACTGTGGCCTCAGTGGACTAGGTAATCATACATATACTGGCTGTGTCTGGAGAAAAACAAGGGGGTGGCTGGATGTCAACCTCTGTGTCAGATTCAACCTCTGCACCCCCAGACTGTGCCTCACTTTCACCACTATCATCATTGTCTAGTGAGATACTGACATCAGGTGACATAGGTCCCAAACCCCCGCTGCCATGATCAACTGTGATAAAAAGCGAGAAACACAGGCATGCATTAACACCTGCACTACTACAGTACAATATATGCTAAACAACTAACAGTGCTGACACTATTACAAATAGTATAGCAATACACACAACAGGCCTAAAATGACACATTATATTTCTAAAAATTGATCTGCAGTACTAAAATACCTATATTTTTCTTACCATCTGCAGGAGGCCTATGTTGTTGGATTCTGGATGGTCCTGATATAAGTTAAGTGAGAGGTAAGGCCAACATCATCACATTTAACAGTAAGGCAGGGAGTACTACATGTACTCAGCTCAATCAGCATGATGTGCTACTTCAACAAAAATGTGGCTGACAACTCCAAATGCGGCTGACAACTCCAAACTGAGCTTATCACTATACTAATATTCAATCCCCCCAAAAAACACACATGACACAGAAGTAACTTTTATTTCAACTGTTTTACTCTACAACAGTATTGAACTGGTCATATAACAAAGCCTACCTGGAAGCACTTCCTAGGACTGAGAAGGAGGGGCACTCACATCTATCACATATTTTGGGCCACTCTGCTATGAGTTGTCCTGTTGCAGATGATTCTCCTGGAATTCCTCACTGTCCACCACCGGTTACCATCTGGTCTTGGGCAACAGCAGCTGCATGCCTTCATGCAGAGGTTAACATGTCAGTGACCTTGTGGCACACCTGCTCATAAGTACAGCCATGGCCGCCCAAGGCATTTATGTTTGCAATGATTTGCTGCTATAGTCTCAGCCTCTCTGGCATATTGGGAAGACCCCTTCCAAGAAGAAAAGTGCCA
Source organism: Protopterus annectens (assembly GCF_019279795.1). Lineage (NCBI taxonomy): Eukaryota > Metazoa > Chordata > Ceratodontiformes > Protopteridae > Protopterus > Protopterus annectens. Next base: position 127,324,159 of record NC_056725.1, on the reverse strand, counting down.
TGTTGACAGAGTGCATCCACAATAATAATATTTTCAGCCTCGCTGAAGGGGGTCTGCACCTCAATGACATTTTTGGTCCTAAAAGACAACAGAATGATAATACGCATAAGTATCACATAACTACAAAGTAACTGTTACCGGATAAAACAGTTAGGGTAGGCAGTCAGTAAGTACCCACTGGAAAAACAGAAAACATAATACAGATGTGAAATGCTAACAACTGGCAGGATGCAAAACAAGGAAAGTAACAAGAGCAACATATCCTTGTATGTGCCATAGCAGGAACTCAAAGGTGCTCCCCCAAAAGAACAGTCCATTCTAGTTTGTGACATAACAGTAACTTCTCCTTGCTCCTCCCACCCATTAAACAGGCACATGAACCATTTTGTTCATAAAACACATCTGAAGGTAAACATGCATTCAAAGGACCTGTTCCTGAAACATTTCTACATATGTATCACATGGCTTATATTTTCATGTATTTCAACCATTTGTACCTCTGAACTGGCTTGACAAACATGGCCATACCATCAGTACACTTCAAACTAATGCATACAGATAGTAGAAAAGACTTTGCTTCACATTATTCATTAATATATTCCAGCATATGCATTATGTAGGTAACAAAATCACAGCATACCTGCTGGAATTCAGTACCCCTGTGTAAAGATATCTTTGGATTTGTTTTTCAAAGTCCTGAAAACATGTAGCAAGTGTCCTCACCATCAGTTTGTCTAGGTTTTTATAACAGGGTAGATTCTTAATGGATTTCATCTGTTTTAGCCTCTGTTTCAGAGATGCTAACTACAGCAAAAGCAGCTGAATTGCATGCTAATCAACCAATCTGGTGGCGCTATCCAACAAGTTCTAAAGCAATCATGTAGACTCCATGCTGGTTTTTCCTGTGGATTTCAAACATAGTGGAGTACAGACACAAAAAGTCTACACAGACAGAATGCTAGGAGCAATGCTACTGCTGCTGCCAATAGGCCTAGGCTGAGACAGAGAAACGTTTTCAGGCCACATTTAACTTATCACAAAATATACAACATGGACCTTGTAGAGTGCTACAGGGTGGATAGGGGCAAAATCATACCTCTCAACCTGGAAACATCAAAAATCTGGACAAGGCCCATGAAAAATAGGTACAAATCTGTACACTGATTAACATCTAATTTGCATACATAATTATGTAACCCCACCCACTCCAATGGAATTGTGGGATACCAACTTTCAAATGCAAATTAAAGAACAGACAACCAAAACATGGCACAAGAGTCCCCCTGCAGCCATTCCAGTGTCCTGTTACCTGGCTATTTTGCCCCATTTACCATAAACACTAATGTATGCATACTGCTTTACTTCTACAATGATTTGAATTTTATTTTTACATTTTACAGCACAATAATGCAGAAACACTAAAAGACATCATCTGGTAAACAAAGCAATACTGTCTCACAATGAAAATAGGCTTGACATTAAACTTTGCCCTTGAAACTCGCATTCATTGAAACAGCATTGAAACCCACGTCACATTGCTTGTATTTATTTATTTTATTTTTATTTATTTAAAATTTGTTGACCGGGAAAGTCCGACTAGGTTCCACAGATCCTGTTTTCAGCAGAGGCCCGGGGAGAAATGCTCCATTGTATAATTTTGTAAAGTTGCTAGAATAAAATGTTGTGCTACCATCATGCATTTCACTGGCAGGTTTTGAACCCAGGACTACATTCAGAACAACATACCACTATCCCAAATCAGCAGCTGTCTGAAAAATAGGAAGATTGAAACTTAATAGCCATCATTTAGTGAATTCATTTCTCACTTCTCAACATAGCTCTTAACCTCAACACAAAAAACATGGACAAACAACAAAGCCAATAATGGGGGAATACAAATTCAGTTCTCACTTCTCACTCACCATATCCCTGAACTGTTAGCACAAAAACAATAATAGGGGAATACAAATTGTGTGCTCACTTCTTATCATAGCTCTAAATTCTTAGCACAAAAAAAATGTTCTTACTTCTCATCATAGCTCTCTCAACTCTTAGTACAAAAAAAATCTGGACAAAGCTCAGAACATAACTTTCAACTGTTAGAGAAAAAAAAATGTTCTCACTTCTTATCATAGCTCTCAACTCACTCAGAAATGGTGGTGGCTAGGGATAGTAGGCTCTTTTTACCCTGTACTAAAGGTACAGGGTTTGAGCCTGAATACTTCTAGCCACCAAGTGCATTATATGGGGGCATTTACACACACACACATGCACGTTCCTTACCCTGACTAGTTATTCCTCTGTTGTTGCTGCCATTAATCCGAACTGCTGTTTCAGCTTCCTGCATTCCTCTGTTGTTGCCGCCATTAATCCCAGCTCAGCGAACTGCTCTGCACAAGATCTTCTGTTTGGCCCGCCAGCTTGCTCGGCGAACTGCTGTATCAGCTTCCTGGCATATTGCTGCCATTAATCCCAGTGAACTGCTCTGCACAAGCTCTTCTGTTTGGCCCGCCAGCTTGCAATTCTCACTGTTTCACAACTTAATTCAGCCAGCAGGAAATGATGATGTTAGCTCCTTGAGCTCAATTCCGACTGGCTGGTAGCCTGACGGAGCTGACGTCATTGCGCACGTGATGACATCAGCTCCGACAGAGTGAACATTTTAAAAAAGCAAAGAAAAATCAGAAATGAAGGGGTGCCACTAGGGAATCGTGGCACCCCTTCATTTGGACCCCAAACCTCGGCAAAAACCGAGTAATTTGGAACGGTTGGGAGGTCTGGGCACAATACAGGAACCATGCAACCTCTGCTGGCTTCACCTCAGAGCCACAGTCTTTACCTCCCCATGTATTGACTGTGTACAACTTGCATCACAGTCAGTCCTGGACATACCTCTCAACCTCTGAACACAAGAAATCTGGATGAAGCCCAACATAATGGTGATACAGAGGCCCAAAAATAGGGACTGATTTTAAATATTGCTCTTATAAACTTAGAAAGTAGCTAGAATATCAGGATTTGTGTCAGCATGCATTTTCTGAAGGATATGAAGTCTAAAATTCAAATGTATGGCATTATTTAGTGATGTCAATGATCAGCTCATCCCAGTAATTTGTCAAAAAAAACCCCCACAGATTTTACGAGGAACTGACAAAAAATATGAGGCAAAATCTGGCCATTCTGCAAAAATCTGGACAGTTGAGAGGTATGGCCCTGAAATAACACTGTGGCAACTGTTGCATTTACAAGGTAAGTCCTCCACATGTATTATATTGTATATATAATATTATGACTAGTCCTTGTATTTCATCACTTGGTACAGTAAGCAACTACAAGGTGGGAGATTTGTACAGAAATTAATGTTACATGCGACAGCAGAGAGTGATTTGACTTGTATTTGTCTATTGGCAAGTAGTAGGCCTCAGGCCTCAAAACTTCACACACTGATACCTCCCCAAAGTAATGATGATCAGTGCATGGCCTCAGTTTATCACCATACATTTGTAATGGGAAATCATAACAGAGAGAAGTTTGAAAGTAATGAGACACATAGCAGAGTCCATCTTCACCACCCTAAAAAGATCAAACTGGCAGGATGCAAGACAAGGAGAGTAACAATAGCAGCATATCCTTCCTTGTTCCATAAGAGTATCTCAGCCTGGGTCCACCCTCCTCTAAGGAACATTATACCCTTGCATGTGTCATGACAGGAACCCACCTTTGTCTACCACCCCCCAAAACAGCAGTCTATGCTTGTTTATGCCAAACAACCTGCCATTAATTTGATGGAAACTACATATCATAGTGTTTCCAGTTAATATACTCACACATTTTAAGGTAAATAATACAGACTGGCTTATACACTGTATGTCTCTAAGTACTGGTCAGATAACTGATGAATGACCAAGAAACACAGAAAGGAAGGACACAGCTGCATATTTGCAAAGAATAATCATAGCATGTTTTGTGATCACCAAATGCACTACATCCAAATATATTACATAGAATAGATTTACAACTAACAGATCATGTCTTGATATCAATGTACATTCAATTGCACTTGGTTGTATGAGGAATTAGGTCATGTATTTGCTGTAAAGCTGTTTGTGGAGCAAAGATGGATAAGTCCCCTTCCTGTTTTCTGATAATGCATCGCAGTGAAAGTTGTGATCCAAACCTATGTAATCATATTTCATGTGTACTAACAGTTTCTACTATGAATGTCATAGATTGATTTTCCACATTTCAATTAATTTTTAATTTTCTAAACTTTTTTCTTTATTTTGTCTTTTTTTTTTGGGGGGGGGGGCACTATTTGCCTGATGTGCTACTTAGCACAAACTGCTTTGGCAAGGTGCATTTCATTTGCGACTACAGTGGCAGTGCATAAACCAGATGAATGGGCCACCCAGGTAGCAGACAGGACCCACAGAGCCACAAGCATACACCGGATGCATTCAATTAATACTATTGACTATCATGCAAACACATTTATTGGCAGCGTGCACTGTCATGCAACATGTTTGTGTGATGGTAAGCACTGTGCAACACTTTCACATGTTGCAAATCCAGAAAGTGCACACCCCCAGTAAGCACGATACCTACAATTGGTTGAAAAACATAATTCTACATTGGTCTTGATCTGTGATAGACATGACAGTCTTTCCTGGAGATTTTTTGAGATTCTGTGCTGAAAGATGGGGTGCCCAGTAGTCCAAAGTGTTTGTTTGATTCCTACTGAATGAACATGGGCCCAGGCTGTTGCAGAGGGACTATCATGGCTCGGATTACAAGGCAGATGCATGGAATAGTCTGATCTGGGCTCTGAGTAGTGCTACTGGTATCCCATGAACTGGTGAACAATATAGGAATCACAACAGAGGCCTCAGGATGCTGGATACTGGACCCAGGATACTGTACCTAGACATTCCTGCATCCCTTCTCCAACATTCCTCTCTTTCAAAAAAAAAAACAAAACAATGGGCACCTGTCCCACAAAAAAAAAAAAAATCATCCCATACATAGCTCTCCATTTTGCACACATGTCTTCATGACACACATGATTTGGTCCAATTACCTATACAACAGATTGTGTTGTTGCCACCCCTCTCTCTGGAGGTGACAGTTCAAAGTCAGCTAAATTTGTGCATATATGTTCATGTTTTATTCTTGAAGAAATGGATAGATATGGTTCTTTCCTACATCCTTCCTGCACATTCCTGCCTTCTTTTCAATTTGTTCTTCCCCCTGCTTGCTCCTTATTTCACCACTTTCCTGTTTTTTCCCATTTCTTTTTAAAGCATAATTGTGCAATAGTGTGCATTTTGCACTAACTCGTGGCTACAGCAAAACCATTTCTAAGTGTTATATAGTTGTATTGGAAACCAGTATCATCTAGCCATATTTTAGAGACTTCATACCAACTATCACACTTCAGAATATGGAAATACATTATTACTATATTAACAAGTGGTGCTACAGACTCAGGTGATTAGCCAATGTATTTTAGAGACTGTATAATGCAAGACTTAACTGGTGTTGTATATACCTGCTACTTAACTGAATCACTGGCTGCAGGAATTAATGCGATTAATGCAGTGATAAGTTCCTTTTTGGAGCAAATGGCATAGCTATAGGTTATACCGTAAAGTATTTTGGGAGTAGCATTGCTTATCGATGCTCATTTTTTTTTGAGAAAGCGTGAGGAATGTTGGGGAAGGGATGTAGGAATGTCTGGGTGAGGTAAGTTGAGCAGGTGAGGAAGCAACTGCAGACAGATAAGACAAACAAGACAAGAGACTGGTACAGTGAAGGCCGCATAAGGTGGGTGAACACCATGATTGGGGTGAAGATGGGGACATTGCAAACCCATGGACATCAAGTTGGCTGACAGTGAGAATTCAGTCATCACCCACTGGACTGCTATCACTGTCACCTCACTGCATTGATGGCTGCAGTGTCGGACATCTACATTTCCTTGTGTTATTTTATACAAAAATGGAAAGCAGTGTCTACATCCAACATAGGTGTGTGCCCACAGTGTGGCATGCAATCCTACACACCATCCCTGGCAGTTTCTGTTGGGTGATAAACTCACCACCTCTGCCACTGCTCTTGGAGCCATCTGTGGGAAAAACAAAAAAAATTAAGAGAGAGAGAGAGAAGGACTGGGCTGTGAGAAAAAAGGGCAAACATTAGTAACTTCATATGTGAAATACAAAGTATTGATACAATCATTTGATTCTATTCTGTTACCTTTACTTTTAACAATACAAACTCTTAATAAGCTTCTTCCTTATTTTTAAGACTACCCAGTTTATAACAGAGGCACACTGTAGTACAGATCTGTAGCCACCAATCCTTGATATGTGCAATGCATGCTCCAGTTATACTGATTACAGTTTACAGAAAGTCATTTGTGCCACTGGTATACAGGTATGAAGTTACATTCCAATAATGGTGAAACCTAACAGTATTGTATATTTGGGAAGTGTGATTTTTGAACCCACAACGGATGACTACTTTCAAATACTGTACTGTTCTTTTGTCCTACAGACTATTGTATGCATAGCTTCCTTCTACACTTTAGAGATGCATGCTCACTGTTATTTGAAAATATGGCATCATTGCTTTGTGCTACAGACTAGGGTATGCATAGTTTCTTTTACAATTTGGATGAGCATGCTCAGTTTGATACAACTGTATTAAATATCAACTAAGCAGTCCTTAACTTTTAATGCTAAAAAATTACTATACAAATTATTATAATTATTAAAATACTATTTAGACAGTACTGTTCTGATGCATGCATACCACATGCTTCTCGCATCCTTACTAAACACATGACATGGGACCAAACATTCGAGGCTCGCTCTGCAGCAGCTGTGGAAAAAACAGAACAGAATACCATTACGAATAACAGTCTGACTATATTCAGCTTTTAACTCTTACAATTAATCATGGAAATTGATACTTACACATCTGTGGGGTGTCCCCTCTACAAAATTCTCAAATCCAAAGGTTGAGGGTATCCTGCTACTTCCTCCGGAGTCATTAAAGTGATGTCTGCATTGCTCACCAATGCAGAGGATACTTGTATGACTGTTGAAAGATCTAGCAACACTGTGCCAAGCTTCAGATTTAAATTCTGAGCCAGAGTAGTCCTGCTGCAACAACCAGGGTCCATGCTACTTAACTAGATGTCCAACAAAAAATTTGGACTCCTGGACACCCCAACACTGTGACTAAAAGTGCACACCCTCTCCAGCAACTCCTGACATCCCTGCCATAGTTCAAATTCAATGTATAATGAGCATTTCCCTCCAACTGCATTTTATAGGCTGATGTTTTCCCAGCTATTGCATGTCTTGTGCTTACTGATAGTGTGCATATTTTGGTTTTGCAGCATTTGAAAACGTACATCGCTTACCATCACACAAACATGGTAGGTGAGAGTGAGATCTAGAGGGTACCGTGTTTGTGTGATGGTAAGGGATGTGCAACAGTGGTGAACAATGCAATTTCTAGATTACTAGGTATACAGGTGCTTGTGGAAATGTGCTAGTCAAATATACCATGTATACGGTTCTCCTACACTTACAGCTATTGAAGCAAGAAGGTGAAGAAACCAGTTGTGCATGTTGCACTTCATTATTATAATCTGCAATCTCACAACAGTAAAACAAAATTTGCACACCCTGTACTAGAACCCCAGACCATCTGCACTTCACACCAACACTTAACACCTGCTGCCATGGGATTAGTGAGATGATAGCTGCTATCTTAGCAGTTATTGTAAGGTTCTCAATGTTAATCATAGCTCAATGCCACATATCGTGTTTACACGAAGCAAAATATTATTAATCGAAAGCATCCTGTTTATATGTGTGGCTGTCTGGTTCCTGTCTACAACCTGGGTGGTCCAGTCTTCCAGTTTGTATGCTGCTGCCCTTCGCCAAACCAGGTGTGCACAGCTAAACATGTTTATGCAAAGTGGTGCATCCCATAAACACTGGCCCAAAAAAAACACAAAATAACAAAAAAAGAAAAAAGAAAGAAATTAAAAAACAAATGGCAGACTTGCCCAGAGGTTTGCAGAATGTCTAGATTTCTGCTTCATATTTTTGGCCTGTTCCTTATAAAATGTGTGGTTTACTGGGAAATCACTGAAGACTGATGTGAATACACAATGACATACATTTCTATTTTGTACTTCATATTCTTCAGAAAATGCATGCTGACCCTCTGTCCCCTCCATTAGTTTAGTGTTTGACTAAATTTCTTGCACTAAAAGGTTACAATCTTCATTCATGTACAGGTTTTGTGGCCAGCAACACCAGTGCCAGCAGCGAAACCTTTCTTACGCACACCACACATCATTAATATTCATGGTGTGATGCCGCATGATAAACAGTATCACGTTTGCAAAAACATTCCATGTAGGCCCTACGTGAAACCTACATGGAGTTTATTGAATCCCAGCCTTATTTCACTTCAGAAAATGTATACTAATTCACATTCTCTTATTCTATAAATGTCTTGACTTAATAGTACTAATATTTTAAAAGTGTCCCTGATTGTCTTTGATTTTTTCTGGTTTTGTCTCTGATTCTTTTGAAATTTCTCCCTGATTTGTTTAGAGCTGTGGTTTGCAAGTCGGTCTGTCATGACCTGTAATAGTGACTTCATATAAAACAGCACTTTTTCTCTGCTGCGGAACTCTTGAGTGTCTGCATGTTGTCACCTTCCCAATGTTATTCTCCACCCTTGTTATCTGCCATGGGTCTTATTCTACAAAGTTAAATTATATGACATGGATATCAATACCTACCAGAAATGTAGATAAACCATGACAATCTACAAATGTCATCACTGCTATCCTGTAAGAATTTGTATGTTTAACTTATAAGGTTACTATTTTACAGGTCTGTGGTTGGTTTACTAGAATGTCCTACAGTTTAGAATTTCTTTTCTCTATCTTTTATTAGTTGTGCTGTTAATGAACATAAATAAACTAGGAAGTCATGGGTGAATGAATATTATATTGCCAATGGTTCAAATATAGCACATTCTTCTTTGATGCTTGAAAGTCGGACAGTACTAGGTTCTCTTCCAATCCCATATGGATTGGTTCATATTTCTATTACTGACACTGTAGTGCAGCATAAAGGTAGAGGGATCTGCACTGAGAAATTAAATGAAGGACCATTTGCCTTAGTGGTGGAAGCTCAAGTGGACATAAAAAATCCCATGACAATTGTCAAAACTGTAGGGGAGTTTCCCTGGTTCTATGGCCAAATTTCATTTAGTCAATATGAATGCCACTTCAGGACTTCCCTGAAAATAAGACACTAGCCTAGCGTGCCTAACATGGTCAACAACAGATAAATAAAAAACAAATATTAAAGAAGTTATGATCTTCTACCTCCATTAGTAACAATGCATGGCCTTATTGGTTTAAGGCATAAGTTCTTCATCCATGTGTGTCATTGTTATCAGGCACAATACCTTCTTTATAGCTTATCTTTCCAGTCCTACGGAGAACCATTGGTTGTTTGGAGACAAAAGATTAACTGAAATACACCACGTTGGTGACCTTTGGCATTTTGCTCAATACCACATACACTCAACCCAAGGAAGCAAGGCTCAAAGTTCTCATACTTGGATCTATCATCATTGCAAAACTATGCCCTTTGACCTTGGATTTCTGGAAGTTGCACATAATACGTCAGTATAGGTCAGACTTAGGTAAACATACATGATAATACACAGTCCAATAATTAGCTGAAATGAAAAGAAATGCATACTGTCCTGGCCTCCTGAATGCAGTTTTTTAACATGAAGTAAATCTATGGAACTAACTGCATTGCCATATCTGTGTTTGCATTGGTCAGCACTAGCATGATGTCATCAACAGAATGTGCAAAATAATTATTGCTAAAACTATTCGTTGTGTGCTTGTGTTTATGTGTTTTTGATTTTACTACATTAATAACATACTATCCAAAAAGCCATCAATCAAACAGCACTCTCTACTAAAAGAAGTAGACCCTCCCATAAGGGAGTTGGCAGGATGAAGTGTGAGTACTCAGACTTATGCAAAGATCTCCAAACAGCCACCTATCAAACATCAGTCTGTTTCCTATTCTGGCTATTTTCTTGCTAAAAGAAAAAATATATATATATTTGGGAATTGTCATATACACTAGCATCTATCCAGCCTGACATAGTTAGTTACTCATTTCCCAGGAAATACCTGTGAAATGCAATAAAACTTTTTTTACAGAGATTTGATCTTCAACACCACTCCAGATTGTAATCTCCAAAAATGTAACCATTTTTGTTCTTACTTCAAACACATGTGAGTTAAGGCAATCTGCAAATATTAACTAAAATCACCTTTACTTCTGGGAGGAGGGGGGGCCCAAGTGAGAGATGGATGCGTAGAATACTGCTCCTGAAGGCCTGTGCATTCTACCACATGTTTTTAAGTGCTACTCACCTAAGAAAACATATTTTTCAGAATGGCAACCAACATAGCAAATAATCCTGAAGAAGAAATGCTCTTATAACATTTTAGAAAGTGCCAGCTGAAGAAAGGCTATTGATCATTTTTGAATAGCTCCCTGATGGTATCCAAAGTAATGAGGGAAATGAAAAAAAAATCAGTCCTGGTTCTGCAGTCAGTGGTCTCCTCCCCAGTGCAAGAGCCAACCACTTTCCATGAATAAGCCAGGACATGAGACACAAAATTGAGTGACCTGGAGAACTGGCATGCTAATGTGAGGATCAAGGGGATAGTTTGTCCATCCAGGACAAATATCTATGGTCTTTTATAAGATATTGGCTTAGTCTACTATTAAACTGTTGTGATATTTGAGCCCAGATATTGAAAGGGTCCAAAGATTTGGATCACCAGAGAAGAATTACTGCATCCAAGGCATGTAGTAATCATGCTACAGTCAGCGCTCACCTGGTACTGGTTAATCTCGGTACAGCAGGAAGAATGTAGTTGTTCCATAGGGGAAGTGTAATTTATTTTTTTGGCTGATTATTGCCAACAGTTGTGCTCACTATGGAGACTACTGGCTCCCTTTAAAAAAGATCTCATGTCTATGCATTATAAGATTACTATAATATACCCATCAGTGCTTCTGGTGGACAAAGGAGGTGTAACAGTCATTCTACATAATGCAGCTGAATAGGGAAGTTCATGGTTAACATTAAGTCACAACTATGGGAGGTGGAAGTGGATAAGGAGGAAGAAAAATGATGGACTAACAGGACACGGCATGAGAGATGACCAGTAAAAAGAGGCAATGACAGCCTTCACCACTAAAAGCCGTAGATTTTCCCAAAAGGAAATCAGCAGGATGAGATGTGAGTTCCCAAGCCTATACAAATATCTCCTCTTTTTATGTGTCCCAAAGAGAGTTTTATAAGTCATCCTCATACCAAAAAAAAAAAAAACAATAGTTAGCCACACGGGAAATGGACACAAAGTCAGGGCCACCTGCAGTTAAATTCCCAAGGGGCAGTAAATCTAAAAAGACACAGAAGGATAAATATGAGACCTGGAGCAAACAAGGCCCATGATCGTGGGACAGGTGTTTGGAATATGGTACATCTCCAAAGAAATACTGACCTTCAAGTAAGAAGACACGGTTAGAGATCTTTTCTGGATTGTCTGACTCTGCATATGTGTATTGATGGCCTGTGCAGGGTCTGGAAAAATTAGATAGGAGGGGCTCAAAAGACTGATCTCTAGCTACAAGTTTGTGGATGACAGGCACCTGCACAAAGTACTGTCTTTTCAACACACACACACACGCACGCACGCACACACACACAAACGCACACACGCACACACACACACACGTGCGCACACGCGCGCGCACACACACACACACACACGCACACACGCACACACACACACATACATACGCACACATATAAATAAATATAGATAGATATACATTCAAACCTATGCCGTAGAAGCCCTTTTACTGGTTAATTAATACTAAAAGTATGTAGCACAGGAGATAACATATGGACTAAGTCCGTGACAATGTAACTCCTGGTTAAAGCAGTTTTCTGTTACTCTTATTTACAATTGTTAGTAAAATAAGTTCAGTTTGTTAGGAAAGGTGTTGTCTTGAATGTTTTGTAATACCGTTTGGATTTACTATTGTGTGGGGAAAGCACTACAACTGTATTTCCTTTTTGCTGAAATGCTAAGAGGGGGTTATGAAATAAAAACTAGACATTCATACTTTGACATAAAAGCCACCATGGCATCTGCAGTCTGGGAGTAGGTGTTATTTCACCCAAAGGATCAGTCTTATACACTGCCTCCTAACCCAGGAGATGTCTGTGGAAAAAATGAAGAGGTGGAGCTAAAAAGATTATGTCCTGATATGTAGGGGATATAATCATCCAATTAGAAGAACAAGAGGTCTCCAAAGAATCAGAAGGGAAGGCTTTCTTGTATTAGGCTTACAAAGACAAAAGTAAAAAAAAAATAAAGGCGATAAAGAAACTTTAATGAAAGGCTTATACACTGGTACTAGCTGACCACAATCTGGAAGTGGGTTAAAAAAATGGCACTCTTACATCATCCATCATGAGTGGTAGACACCCTCAACACTGTACAGAGTGGTACAAGGAGGTGGATAATCTGGGAAGGGTCTATAAATAAAGAGTGTTAGGCAACTGGGAATATTTATGCTCCCAATAATGATAATAACAAATGTTATAGTAGATATGGCCAGAGACATACTGTTCCAAAAGCAGAAATCTGTTAGGAAACATCAGTCTCTCCTAAAAGAATGGATGGTATGTCAACTGGATTGATATCTAGCATGAACAAAACCCTGAAACCATTACCCCAGCATTCTCTAGAAACTTGTTATGGCAGGGGATTAGGGTACGTTTTAAGTTCATCCCAGTGAATTTGAAGGATATGAAAAATAATGCTTGCATACATGAAGAGCCCTGTCAGACCATCCCCCCATTACTGCAACAATCCTTTTAAAACACATAGAACAGAGGGTAAGAGGATGGTGAAGGGCTCATGATCAGAGGGTGGTGATGGGCCCATGATCAGAGGGTGTTGATGGGCCCATGATCAGAGGGTGGTGATGAGACCATGATCAGAGGGTGGTGATGGGCCCATGATCAGAGGGTGGTGATGGGCCCATGATCAGAGGGTGTTGATGGGCCCATGATCAGAGGGCGGTGATGGGCCCATGATCAGAGGGTGTTGATGGGCCCATGATCAGAGGGTGGTGATGGGCCCATGATCAGAGGGTGAGAAGGTGCTGATCAGATCACTGCTATTTTAAAAATGCCCTAGAATTACTTATTTATTTATTTATTTTTTACAGTTTGATGACCAGGGAAGTCCACTGGGCCAAGAAGAGCCTGTTTTCAGTGGAGGCTCCGGCAGAAAAGCTCCATAAGTGATACAATACACTATATGAGTTCTTAGAAAATAACATAGACATAATAATCATAAATATAAAGCAAAGTATATACAATATTGATAGTAAAGTAGTAAAGTCTGAAGTACAAAGTATGGATGTAATTGCATTTGAATACAGAGTGGCTGCAGCGGCACTGGAACAAAAATAAAATACATGCTCTGGCTGTAGCACTTTAACATTTGGAGAATAAGAACTTTTTTTTCAGAAGTAGAAGGAAGTAGAGGAAGACATAGCAGGAGATAAGTATGTCTAGTAGATAGTAGGAAAGCATAAAAGAAGAAATGAAAGTGTTACAGAGTGGCTGAAAGCAAGCATTAGAACTACAATAGTTGAGTGGAAGGTTGCTTGGTGGAGAGAAGAATGGGGGTGCTGAAATGAACAATAGTGAGGGGGGACTCAAGTAGGAGAAGAACAGGAACATATCTAGTTTGTTGATAAGTAGGAGTATAGTAGGGATTTGAAGTTGGTAAGGTTAGGGATATTACAAAAGGAGGGGGGAGTTCCACAGTTTGGCTATGGAATAAGATAGCAAAAGTTGTCCATGAGGCTGGGAAGGGTAGCAAATGTGTAAGAGATTTTGGTTTTCTGATCGGAGTGAGCAGATGGGTATGTAGGGGGTTAAGGAGGAGGAGAGAGCAGGGCAGCTGGATGGCTTGAACATGAGTTTGTGGGCAGTTATGAGCTGTAAAAAGTTCAGGTAATTAGGAAGTTCTAACCACTGTAGAGAATAGAGGGAGTAGCAATGATGGAAAGAGTTTTTGGAGTTCGTGGTGAATTTGCAGATTTTATTGTAGCAGGAATCCAGTTTGGATTGTAAGCCAAGTTGGAGGTTGGTGAGTAGAGGGGCACTGGAAATTAAAGAGGGGAGAAGGTAGGTGGAGGCTAAGGTCTTCCTGGTGGAGGGAATCAGGTAGCGGTTGTGTCAGTATAGGAGTCCTAGTTGCTGGTGTTTTTTTTTAATGGCTGCTAGAATATGGATCTCGAATTTCAGATGTTCATCAATGGTGATACCCAGGAGTTTGGTGTGAGGCACAATCTCAATGAGGGTATTATTTTGGCTAATTATCAAAAAGGAGGTGTTTTCAATTACTGAGCTTCTGGAGGGAGTAGAGATCATTACTTTTGTTTTATTTGCATTCAGGGCAAGATGGTTGTTATACATCCTGTTTTCAATTTTTGTGAAAGCAGATTGGGTCTTTAGCTGCAGGTCAAAGGGGGAGTCAGCAGTGCAGATGATGGCAGATCATCTGCATACTGGATTAGGGAGGACTCAGGGATGGAGTGGTGAAAGCTAATTAATATTTTGAAAAGTAGGGGGGTGAGGACGGAGCCTTGGGGAACACCGGTGGTGGTTTGCAGGAAGGGGTATGTAGAAGATTTCTATTTTGCAGCCTGCAGCCTTTCATAGAGGAAGCTAGAGAACCAGGATGTTGTAGAGGGGGATAGGTTGATATGGTAGAGTTGGGACAAGAGAATGGGGTGGGAGATGGTGTCAAAGGCTTTGGATAGGTCTAGGAAAAGGGAGGATATGAGTTTGCCAGAGTCATGGGCATGGTTGATGCATTCTAGGAAGGAGAGAAGGGCAGTGATGGTACTGTGGCCTGGGTAGAAACCATGTTGGGTGGGGGCAAGGAGGTTATTGTGAGTTAGGTAAGCCATGAGCTGTGCATGAATACATTTTTTCAAGGATTTTTGAGAGAGGAGAAAGGATGGCAATGGGCCTGAAGTTGGTAAACTCAGTATTTTTCCTCCCTTATGGAGTGGAATAATGAAAGCATATTTCCAAATTGAAGGGACATAGAATTCTTGTATGGATCTGTTTATTAGAATGGAGATAGGCAGGGATAAGCTGTTGGCTGATAATTTGAGTAAGGGTGTGGGTAAATTATCTGGTGCATTACAGCAAGGTTTTAGCTATAGGAGTAGTTTTTTTATAGTGCTAGTGGGTATGGGGTTGAGTGTGAAAGTGGGAGAATTATGTGTGTTGTCTGAAGAGAGGGTGATGGATGGATAGTATTTACTAGGAGGGGGGTGTGGGAAGCTGGAGGTTAGACTGGATATACATTCCACAAAGAAGGAGTTGAATGATGTGGCTGTTTCTAGGTCGGAGGCTATGGTTGGGACAAGGGTTGTCTTTGTTACTGGGATATAGGAGAGAGAAGACATAGTACTCCAGAACTTTTTTGGGATAGAAGAGTGTTCAGATTGAAGCTTTGTATAACAGGATTTGTGGTCTCTATTTATTAGTTTCTTTACATAGTTGCGGAGTTGTTTGTGGTCTAGTAGTGTACTGGGTAGCTTGTTGTTTTGGTATTGTTTCCATTTTTTATCTCAAAGGCACATGGCTAGCTTGGTTTCTTTGATATCCAGGGGGAGATTTTGGATCTGATCCATTTGGTTCTAGCGTGAGCATGACAGTTGAGTAGGTTGAGAAATGTATTATTAAAATGGATGATGACATGGTCTAAGGGTAGGGTTTTTAAGGGGGTCCAGTCAAGTAATTTTGGGGGTCCAGTCAAGTCATTTTAGACAGTCAGAGAAAACTTGTGGATTGAAATTAGAGAGGTTGTGGGTCTGAATATAATGGTGTTGTTTTTGGAGTAGAGAGGGGCGTCGGTTAGCGAAGGCAGGAAGATGATCACTGATAGAGTCTAGGACGATGGCTGAATTAGAGATTAGATTAGGGTGAGAAACTAAAATCCAATCAAGGATGGAGCCAGAAGTGACATCCTTATTTGGCTTGGTGGTAGAGTTAACTAGCTGGGTGTAGTTATAGAGGTTTATAGTTTGAGAGGAAGATTGAGAGTTGATATTGAACCAATTAATGTTTACGTCGCTTAGGATAATTGATTTGTTTTTGATGTTAGAGGAGAACCGGGAAAGGATATATTCTAATCTTGAGATATTGTTGCTGCCAGGAGGGATATATAGGGAGGCTAAGCAGATACATTTGGGATTGTTGACTTTCAGTTGTGCTAGAATTAATTCAGAGTTCTTGAATTTAGGGATGTAATTGGCATGTGAGGTAACTGTGTAGGAGGAGGAGTAGACTATAGCAACTTCACCTCCTTTCTTTTAGGGTCTGTCAGTGTGGATCACTTGTTAGCCGGGTGGTAGGATTTCATTGTTTTTTTATGAATGGCTTTAGCCAGGTTTTTGTGACAGCAACAATGTACGATGTCAGGGTGACTGTGTAGGAGCTAGGCATGTAAGGTAGAGAGTTTATTTTGGTATTTTTGAGCATTAATAGTGGTGAAACGAATGGACTTGGGGTTGCTAGGGTGTGAGGGAGTTGGAAAGCTGGTGGGAGGGGAATTGCTGGGACCAGGGTTGTAATGGATGTCACTGGAGAGGGACAGGGAGATTTTATGAAGAACAAGTATTATATAATCTAAAGTGGATAGAGCTTTTGAGTGTGGGTAGATCGTATTATTTGTTGGGGTGTAGGAGATGGGGAAGGCTGGGTGTGGGAAGTGTAGGAAGGGTTTTGAATTTATATAGTACGGTAGTGCTAGAGGGATAGAGTTCAGGAGATATAGAACAGAAGGTAGGTGGACAGGTGTGTTGGTAATGGATATGTTCTGAGGTGGAGAGGTGAGCTAGGGATTAGGGAGTTGAGTTAAGAAGGTTAGGGTGGAAAGTAGTGTCAAGAGTAATGTAAGGTGTAGGTGGGGTACGGAATGAAGCATGGTGAAGAATGGGTTTGATAAAATAGGATGGGAGTATGACTGGAGGGAGGTGTTATCAGGTGATTGGGCTGTAGGAGGTGTAGGAGGAGTTGAGGATAGATAAATGTGGGAGTAGTGAGGGTGGGTGGGAATAGGAGGGCAGAGTAGGGGAGCGGAGTGAGCCCGAAGGGTGACCAGAGCAGGAAGAGCACTAAACTACAAAGTGAACCAGATAACTATGAAAAAATCATTCACTTAAAATACAGGAGGTAAGTGCTAAATAGTAGCTTACAGGATACAGTGTCATAAAAAAAAAAAAAAAAGTGAACGTTAAATCCTATACTAATTGTTGACACTGAGGGGGGCCCAAGGGATTAATGTCTCGGTTAGAGTGCTCACTGGATTTTATAAGTATTAAAGTAAACAGAAATAAAATTAGACTAAAACATACACTGTAATAAGGCAGAGAGCTAAAGATGGGTGCAGTAAAACAGTCAGGAAAATGAGTCCTTTAAATTGCCACGATCCTGAAGAGGGGCATGACCAGGAGCAGCTCGCTTAGCTTTTAGGTCCGAAATGTCTTCAAAACAGAATGGGAGGATGCCGGAGTAAATAAAATGAAGTGCTTTAGGTGTTCTCCCTAAAAGTGCAGCGATCCAACACTGTACGGTTACTTTGAGAACTTCCAAACAAGTTAGGCAAATAGAGACTGTAATAAGGCAGAGAGCTAAAGACGGGTGCAGTAAAACAGTCAGGAAAGGGAATCTTTTAAATTGCTGCGATCCTAAAGGGGGGCGTGACCAGGAGCAGCTCGCTTAGCTTTTAGGTCTGAAATGTCTTCAAAACTGAACGAAAAGATGACTTGATCATTATATCTGGGGTATTCAAAAGAACAGCACAGAAAAGTACACCTCATTGTGAAAATGTTGGGAAGGATGCAACGTAGTTATTCAGGGAGACTTACTTGAGTATGATGAAAATGAAGTGGAGTAGGGACAGCATCAGGGAGGAGTCAAAAGAAGTAAAATTATTCCAACATAAATTGGCTGGGAGAACACAGAACAGTGCAATATGGTTCTGGGAGACATTATTGCATATTGGAAATAAGTAAAACAAAATCAGCTCTTAATGAGAGCCTATAACATACTAGGTTAATGAATGTCATCGTCTATGCTCAGCATAGAACAAACTTACCAGAGGACTCAGTAGGCACACAGAATATAGCCAAAGATGTCCTGTTGGTGCCTGCATGAGTAACTTGCCCGCCATACAGGTGGTGCTTTCAACCATAAGGGTGTATAGCACATTAGCTTTACCTATAGGGTGAACATTCTCCATGTTCATAATATAGGCTGGGCATGGACCAGGGCATTACATCTATCTTTAGCAAAATGGACACTGTGAATTATCCACATGGGAGATTGGGGAATAGTTTGCACTACATCTAACCATGCATACACCTAACCATGTATGCATACAATACCAGCCTTCCCACCCAGATACCTCTCAAAAACTAGAGTGCAGTTTCACGTGTGTGTGGAACATGGTACTGTCTGTAGTGGAGTTTTTCTTCGATTGAACTGCACATTGAGCTCAACACACATTGTGCAAATATATAACAATATCCCCTTGAAATGAATGCTGCAAACTGTAAAATGTAATTATAAGGTACACTACAAGTCAACTCTTCTATTGTTAATCTAAGAATCGTTACATATGGTGCTTGGCATACTGCATACTAATAAAAGATGCATAAAGCAACAGGTGGAGAAGATTGCCTACTCTGTTATACTTTAAAAGCTCAGTTCACATGCAGCTAGTAGGCTGCAGGTAGTCTCACCTACAAAGCTACACTGCAAATAATACAACACACCAATTACCATGACCCACCCCCCCAACAAAAAAATTAAGAACAAGTAACATAATAATGAAATGGCTATTTTCAATATGCATTATAATATAGATTCATAATATAGACTCATACAATGCATACATGCTAATACCATAAGTACGATTGTATGTTTTTTAAGATGGGAGTATATAGTGCTTACTTAGATAACTGATATGTTAAGTTTATTATAGCTATGTGGCAGGGACGTTTGGGTAATATGCAAATTAACATAAATGACTTCCCTAGGCACTGTAACAATGGAAAGCTGATTATTTTTTCAGAGTCTCACTGTAAGATTGCATGCTGTACATAACCTGAATTCTGGTCAGAAGTCATCAGGCCATTTTATTACAGTACTGCTTCTCATAAGTCACTTTGTCACATCCAGCAAAGCCAGAGGAACCCAAGTTCTTTGTAGACCTCCAGCAGTCATATATGAGTGTTAACTAAGCATAAACACTGTTAACTTTATTTTACTATTATTATTATTATTATTATTATTATTATTGTTATTATTATTAATTTTTTTAAATCAGAAAGTCCATAGAGTACACACAAGGTACAAATTGTCAATAAAACAATAATATTTTACATCATCATCAACCCCCCCTTTTACCCATTTTCTATATTTAGTCACCATCTGTCTCGATTCAATGCCACTGTCCTACCTTCTTTGACAGTCATGCCTGACTGTTGTAGGTACTCTCTTACACAATCCATTCACCTGTTTGAGGGACACTTAAACTTGCACTTTCCTCCTTCCTGTCTATCCCAAATCTTCTTCTTCACTGGATTTTATTCAGCTTTCCTGCACATGTGCCCAAACCACTGTAATCGTTTCTACTTTACTTTCTCTGCAATTGGAGCTACTTGGGTTTCTGCTGTCAGGTCCTCATTTCTCCATCTGTCTGACAGAGTGCATCCTACCACCCATCTAAGTCACTTCATCTCTATCACCTCAAGCTTCATCAGCAGCTCTGACTTTAGTGTCCAGGTTTCTGTACCATACAGTCGTACTTGTCACACCACTGTTTTTTACACCTTACTTTTCAGCTTCTTTGACTTTCTTTTATTGTACACTACTCTTGACACTTTGCATCAGTTGGATGCAGCCCCTCTAAATTTAGCTTTGGCCTCCTCATTCAGTCTTCCCTTCTCCTCAGCCTCCCTTTCCAGGAGTCCATATCATTTTATTGAATTGTTATTCAGTGAATAGCAATTAATCAAACCCCTATTTATCAAACAGCACTTCAGCGAACAGCAAAATCTTGCCCAGGATAAGGAGGCACTTCACCAAAGGCACACTGGAACAGAAACCTCACAAAATCAAACCCATCCAAGTGGGGGGCTTTGCATCCCGCACCCCACACCCCGCAACTATATATACCAACTCTTAGATTGCATTACAGTGATTAAAAGGGCAAAGTTGTGGTGTTGGCCAAGTGTTTTCTTACCCTACAAAATTTTATTTTATTTTATTTTACATTTATTTTACATTTATTTTACATTTGTTGACCGGGCTAGTCCAGCTGGATTAATGTCCATTTTCAGTGGAGGCCCGGGGAGAAAAGCTCCAGAGGATTGAAACAGTTATAGGAAATACAATTGTATTATAGAAAGGGAAGAAATATAAGTACAAATATTAAATATCTTAACTAATTAAGTGAGGTCATAGGGTAGAACTAGCCAAACAATATAATATCAAAACATTTCATAATTCTCTGAAATGCTGTTTGCTAAATAGGGGTTCAATTAATTGTTATTT
The DNA here is from genome assembly GCF_019279795.1 of Protopterus annectens. Lineage (NCBI taxonomy): Eukaryota > Metazoa > Chordata > Ceratodontiformes > Protopteridae > Protopterus > Protopterus annectens. Next base: position 127,303,351 of record NC_056725.1, on the reverse strand, counting down.
CCTGAACAGCAATTTAATAAAATGATATAGCCCCCCTTCCCAGATACTTGAAGCTGTTAGCATGTTCCACTATTTTCCTTCTATTTCAATTCTCAGCTTCTTCAGGTTTCCAACATTAGTGCCATTAGAACTGTCTTATCTATACTCGGTTACCTATTACAACCGCAAAAAAAGCAGTTACGCGAATACGGAAACGTCGACACATATTGAGCGAACCGGGAAAACACCGAACGTCCTGAAGCATGAAATTCGAAATGTTGAATTGTCATAGTTGCCCCTTCTCCAGTATAGCTCCTTAAGGTAAGTGTGTAATAGTTACGGACCTTAGGGTTAGGGTGCGGGTTAAGGTAAGTGCATACATACGTAATATATGTAAGCTTTAGTTTAGGGTTAGAAGTAGGGTTTTGTTAAGTGTATGTATGTGGATTATTTATTTTGTTTGGGTAGGTAGTACATAGCGGGCAGTGGGGTTGGCTAACTATGCCGATAAGACATTTTGAATTTCGCGCTTCAGGATGTTCGGTGTTTTTGCAGTTCGCTCAATATATGTCGATGTTTCCATATTCAAGTAACTGTGGTTTTGCGGTTATAATATAGACTCCTATAATCAGTTTCATACCATGTGCTTTCAATTTTTGCATTCCATTCCCTTATCCTTTGCTGAAGTTCCAGTTCAGAGTCTGCCTGTAATGCCACATCATCTGCATACAACAGCTTCAATGATGTGTCTCCTCTGACCTGTTTGCTAATGAAGTCCATTCCCAGTATGAACAACAGTGGGCTCAGAGCTGAACTCTGATGCACACCCACTCCCACTGGGAACTCCTCTAAGAGACTGAACACTGTTCACCCTTGAGTCATTGGGTCCTTGTACAGAGCTTGCACTAATTCTATCAATGTTTCTGAACTTCTAACTACTACAGGATTGCCTAAATAAGATTTCTTGGGACCTTGTCATATTCTTTCTCCAAGTCCAGGAATGCCCACTTGGACTCTTATCTCTTCTGTTGCTTCTTCTCAGCTATCTGTCTCACTGCAAAAGTCAGGCTGGTTGTGCTACATCCTGAGCTGACTCTAAAATGCTCATCTCCCATTTTCCTTTCTGCTGCTCTGTGCATTCATTTATCAGTCATCCTCTCCAGAACTTTCATGCACTATGATAGGAGTTTGATACCTCTATACTGCCCACAGTTGTGAACATCCCATTTGTTCTTGTACACTGGCACTAGTATGCTTAGTCTCCAGTTATCTGGGATATGCTTTTCTCTCCATACAGCTATGAGTACCCTCAGGAGCCATTTCTCCCCATCTCATCCAACATCTATCTGCTGTGACCTCATATGAGCTGGCTGCTTTCCTTGATTTAATTTCCGTAGTGCTGTGTTATTTCTTCTATGATGGTCTCCTTCTTTTCTTTCATCATACACTGTATATAGGGCAGTGCAGCTTCTGTGGGAATTTCTTCATTCAAAATTTGCTGTAAATACTCCTTCTATCAGCCTTTGATGTCCTGTGAACTGCTGATCAGTTTGTTGCTGGCATCCCTTACGAAGTGTGACTAATCAACTTCTTTATCTTTCTGTCTTTGCTTTGCAACCTGATACAGTTTCTTTGTGTCATGTACCAAGTCACTTTCCAAAAGCTGGTAGAGTGCCTCTGGTGCCTTATTCTATTCCAACTCCTGTCTTAGCCACTTTGTTATCCATCCCTTGCTCATTCTTAGCCTAGTCTGTCTTTTCTATCTCAATGTTTTCCTGCACTTCTTTCTTTTGATGACTTCCTGGATTTCTGCATTCTACCACCAATTTTCCATATGTACCTTATTTCCATAGATGGCTTGGATGCATATCTGTTCTACAGTACTCGCACATGATGTTTTGAGGTGCTGCCATTGTTCTTCAAATCTACCTATTTCCTCTTCTTTCTGAGGTGCTAGAGCTTAGAGTAACTCCTTGAACTCCTGTGCTTTCTCTCCCGTCAACTTCCAGGTGTTCAGCCTAGCCTCTGTTGAACTTAGAGCCTTCTCTGACCTCTGCTTGCAGCTAATTGTGGCAACCAGTCATTTGTGCTATAGGCCAACTGTTTCATTGGGGATAACATTGCAATCACTGATTCTTCTTTAGTGTCCTTCCCTTATTTGCAAATTGGACTGTCTTGTAAGTGATCTTGTGGCTGTCTCTTGCCGAAACATGTTTGCCACTATCAAGCTATGTACCAGACAGAAGTTGTCTATATGGCCTTATTCCTGTTGCCCCATCCATGTGGACACAAGCAATCCACATATCCTGAAGAGTGGAGTTTTGAAATTTGGCACTTAATGCGAAAAGGTGAATCTAAATCCTCATATCCTGTTTTGTCTGTATGTGTATTTAGGGTCACCCATTTCTAACACCATTTCATGTTCTCCTGCTTTATCAAGCAGGTCCTGCAACTGCTGTCTGAGTACACTCTTTTCCTCAGTATCACAATCCTGCTGTGGGGAATATGCTGAGATTATGAACAGTGCACTATACCTACACTGGGGTCTGATTTCCATGAGTCTTTCATTAATTCTAATGAAATCCTTAACTGTCTTCTGAAGTTTCTCCCCCACCACATTCCTCACAACATTTCTAGTCTATGCTCCTTCTGAGCAGGAGACTGTAGACCACAAATCTAGCGATGTTGCTGAATTACCTTTCTGTGTTGTCTCCTGGATGATAGGATGTCCAGCTTTCTCTTTATCATCATATCACCCACTTCCAAGCTGCATAGTCTAAGTTAACCTGTACTGAATTTAACAAATCTTAGTTCATGTTTGACAAACTGATTAATTTTACATGCAGCTTTTGCTCTACAGAGCTATCCCAACTAATCTAAGTTGAGCAACTGAAAACCTGGACACTATTTTGTATACCAAGAATATTAATTACACATGTAGTTTTTAAACTGTTAGTTTAAGTATAATGCATGTAGAATATCTTTCATTTTAACTGTATATGCCACTATTGGGAGTGCACCAGTTATCACATGTCTCCTATTATGTAATCATATATCCATTCCTACAAGTATGCAACAAGTATTCATAAGTGCTTGGTAAATATGCTAATCATGGGTTCATAAATTCATAGGTAATTAATAAGCTGTTGATCAGTGTGGATCTTGAAGCCCAGCTTTACATTCCATTGATAGTTTTTAGCCTCTATATTTTGTATATGAATAACACGGAGATGGGCCAAATAAGGATATATTGGGACATTTACATGTGGGACAGGAGTACTAATTCCAGGGTGAATTTGCAGTTGCCCATCCATTCATCTAAATTTAATTTAAATAGAGATAGGAAAGTGCTTTGCTTTATATGCATTGAAAGGCAGTTCCAAATGAGTATTTTTTGTGATACAAACATATCCCTCTCGACATACCTCTCAGCCTCTTAGCACAAGAAATCTGGACAAAGCCTAAAATAATGTGGGGACAAACATTCAAAAACTTGTGAAAACCACAAATTTTATAAAAAATTGACAAGAAAATCTAGGCAAAAATCTGGATATTCTCAGAAAATCCAGACAGTTGAAGGGTATGCTTCCAATGTGACCTGTTTTGCACACTAAATTGAAATCCTTTGAGCAAGTGTTTATGATAACACTGGACTTGCAAATGTGTAGCAGATCTGACAGAACTGAGTTTTTTGAAGCTCTATATATGTGGCACAGGTTGTTTCTCCGTAGCCTATATGATACTGAGAAGAGGGACGGGGGTTTGATATGATATGTGTAATTTTTTTTTGATTTAGGCCTTTATTTTATTTTTTTCATGAGAAAGCATTGTGGTTGTTTCAGTTGGAAAAGTGCTTGGACAGGTATATATTGAAAGGGGCATTTTACTCAGTGATTGTTTAATGAGTACTGGGTACAATGGGTACATCCCTGGATCAGGATGTAATACCTTTAGACAGAAGCTGTGGAATGAAAAAGTACTTTCTTACAAAAGTGGACATGTGGTGATCGGAAGACAATTCATTGCTAACATAGGTTCCTAGATCTGTAATGTCAAGATTAATTTTCAGGGTCATTTTGTCAATTTGATAGTTTCAAGGGATCTACTTCAGTAGATCGATCTTTTACAGGTTTGAACACTGAACTTGTAAAAGTTTGAACACTGAAGTAAAAACAAATAAAACTACAAAACACAAAACTGCCCCCCTGCACCCCCCACACATCCCTTACTTTTTTATTTTATTTATTTATTTATTTTACATTTGTTGACCGGGCAAGTCTAGCTGGATATATTTCCATTTTCAGTAGATGCCCGGGGAGAAAAGCTCCACACAGATATACAAAGTATAAAATATTGTTACATGGTGAAAAAAGGATTAAAAATCAAAAATAAAAACAGGTAGTTAATGCATTCTTGAGATAAAAATACTGGAAAAACGTTAAAGTAAAACAGAGTAAAGTTTAAGAGAGCTAGAACAGATGTAACAGTAAGAGTTATGTACAATAGATAAAACACACTTGAGAAACAGTACAGAGAGCAGAATACAGCTTAAGACAGCTCAAAAACAGAATAGTAAGAATTATGTACAATAGATCATATGAGATAGAATTATTTAAACACTAAGTTGATTAGAGTTTAGAAAGAGTCAGTCTTATTTACAAGTCAAAAGCATGTAGAAGTTTGGAAGTATGGCAAGAAGAGGAAGAAAGAGGGGTGAAGAGGATGGTTAGTCAGGGTTACTACAAGGGCATAGCTAGTGCATTTGGAGGTGTTTTCTAAGTTTTTGTTTAAAGAGTGGCAAGGATGTAGTTAGAGTTAGTTCAGTGGGTAGTAGGTTCCAGAGTTTTCCTGTTGTGTTGGTAAACAGAGAGTCACCAGCTGCATTATTAGACTTTGTTAAGCTGGCAAGAAGTTTGCTAGAAGAACGTAGGGAGTTCAGATTATTATATGGGACTATGAGTTTTGAGAGAATAGGGGTATTATTGGGTTGGTAAAATATCTTGTGGGCAATTATGAGTTGGGGGATAATCAGATGGTTTTGGAATTCGAGCCAATTTAGTTGTCTAAGATTTGAACAGTGATGGGTTCCGAAGGGATTGCCAGTAGCAAATTTAGCAATGTTGTTATAGGAGGTTACTAATTTGTTAAGGTTGGTTTTCTTAAGGTTGGTAAATGTAGGTGAAGCATATAGGAGGGTTGAGATTAGATGGGAATGAGTAATCTTGGCTCTGGCTGCTGAAATTAAGAAGGGTTTTATTCTGTATAGGGAGCCTATTTTTCTGTTTACTGTTTTAATGGTATTGTTTATATGGTAATCAAATGAAAGATTATTATCAATGGTTATACCTAGAAGTTTAGTGGTAGTGTCAGGGAGAATAACAGTACCATTATTTGAAGAGATAGAGAAGTCTAAGGGGGAAGACCTAGTAGTGGGTGTAAAGAGAAGGAGTTTTGTTTTTTTAGCATTAAGAAGGAGACAGCGTTTGGAAAACCATGTTTCTACAGTGTTGAAAACATCTTGAGTAAGAGAATATAGTTCAGAAGGAGAGGTTGATGAGCATATTAGAGTGGAGTCATCTGCATATTGAATACAAGTGGCTTGTGGAATTGCTACATGGAGATCATTAATAAATAAGGAGAAGAGAAGTGGTCCAAGAATAGAGCCCTGAGGGACCCCAATAGAAACATGTAAAAAGGATGAGACTTGATTTTCCCAGAGGACTGCTTGTTGTCTATTGCTGAGGTATGATGTGAACCATTTTAAGGCTAGAGAATCAAAGGAAAGAGATTCCAGAATATTGATTAAGAGAGTATGGTTAACCATGTCGAAAGCTTTAGAGAGGTCAATGAAAAGTGCAGATGAGAGGAGGTTTTTGTTATGATATCTATTGATGGTATCTGTGAAGGATAGAAGGGCAGTAGTGGTACTATGAGATGGTCTAAAGCCATGTTGACAGTGTGCTATTAGGTTGTGTTGAGAGAGATGGCATAGAAGTTGTTTGTGAATGCATTTTTCCATAATTTTTGCTAGGGGTGATAAGAGAGCAATTGGCCGATAGTTAGAGTAATCATTAGAGTTCCCGCCTTTATGTAAGGGGATAATGTGGGAGATTTTCCAAATATCTGGGATGGTACCTTCTTGGATTGTCCTATTTATAAGGATAGATATAGGATAAGCAATTTCCTTAGCTGCTTTTTGGAGAAATTGGGAAGGAAGTTGGTCAGCAGATGGAGTACATAGTTTAAGTTTTAGAATAAGTTTAAAGATGAGAGAAGTAGAGATGGTTTGTAGTTTGAATTTCGAGAAAGAGTGGGGTAAGTCAATGGGAATGCTGCAGTTTTCTGAGATAAGTTGAGTAGCTAGAGATTGTATAGTGTCAGTAAAGAAAGAGTTGAAGGTATTGGCAGTTTGATGGGGAGTATTTGGATCTGCATCAAGTGGGGTGGGTGTTTGGGAGTTACCTGGGGAAAGGGGCTTATTAATGCAAGACCAGAACTGTTGGGGATTATTTTGATGAGTTTGCTGAAGTTTACAATAGTAGTTTTTTTTATCTGTAAGTATAGCTTTTTTTGTGCTGTTTCTAAGCTGTCTAAAGTATAGGTGATCAGAGCTATTTCTATAGGTTCTCCATTTAGCCCAGACTTTGTTCCTAAGTATAATTTGATTCCTAGTTTCATTAGAAAGCCATGGGTTAGACTTCATTCTAATGGAACGTTTGGGAGCATGCTTATCCAGGATATATAAGAAAGCAGTGTTAAAATACTGTACTGCCTCTTCAAGTGGGAGGGACTTTAATGGGTTCCAGTTGCATGCTTTAAGCTCAGTTTGAAGTAATTCTGCCTTAAAGTGTTTGGTAGAGCGTGCTGTTCTAATGGTGGGGAGGTTTGGGAAGTCTTTCTTTTCTCTAGTAATGTAGGTCAAGGAATGATCACTTACATCATCAGGCAGGGTTCCTATTTTATAAGATATCAAATAATTATGTACTTCTTGGCATTTAGTTTTAGTCCATGGTTTTCACGCCAACTACTTGTAAAGGATAGGCCCTCATGGAGGATCTTAGTGTCCTCTGGGGGAGTCTGTGAGGGCACCAAACTTGTAGGCATCTGCACACTTGGTTAACCACAGACCTTTAACATTAAGTATCTCAGATAAACTCTCCCAGCTAAATGTAAATATCTTACTTCAATGCAGCGGTTAATGCTATCGCCGCACAGCAAGAGGTTCTCCGGTTCGATTCTCGGCTGGGGTGCCCTCTGTGTGAAGTTTGCATGTTCTCCCTGCATTCGTGTGGGTTTCCTCCCACATTCTAAAGACATGCTTCTGGAGCATTTCTCCCCGGGCCTCCGCTGAAAACAGGATCTATGGAACCTAGTCGGACTTTCCCGGTCAACAAATGTTAAATAAATAAAAATACTTAAATATACCAACTCCGACATCACACTACATTGCGGAATTAGGAAATCTTCCCTTTCCGCTCTGTACGGAGATCTCCATTCAGTCCGGTCAAACTTTTACAAGTTCAAACATATGGTCTCGGCCATATGTGGTTCAAACTTGTAAACATTCGATCTACTGAAGGGGACACATTTCAAGGGGGTCAAGCTTGCCAAAGGATATAATTATGTACTTCTTGGCATTTAGTTTTAGTCCATGGTTTTCACACCAACTACTTGTAAAGGATAGGCCCTCTTGGAGGATCTTAGTGTCCTCTGGGGGAGTCTGTGAGGGCACCAAACTTGCAGGCATCTACACACTTGGTTAACCACAGACCTTTAACATTAGCTTTGACCATTGAGAAGTAAATACCAAAGAGGGTGACCCAAGGAAAGAACCCTGGGGTACATGGCTATTTACTAGTCTTTTTCAAGTGGTAGAACCCCTCACCCCAACTTCCTGAGTTCTGTTTGTGAGCTGATTTGATATCCAGTGAGTTAGATAGATATTTACATTTAGCTGGGAGAGTTTATCTGAGATACTTGAGTGTAGTATGGTATAAAAAACCTTTGCTAGGTCTAGATCTGTGCTGTGTACTGATTTGCCCTTGTGCATTGATTCAGTAATTTTTTTGAAAAAGTGAGGTAAGCCAAGTGGGCAGGACCTGCCCTTGATGAAACCAAAGTGGGTTCTGTCAACAGTCTGTAGGTTACCTATATCCTTATTTATTAATTTGATAATAATCCTTTCCATAGCCTTGAAGATGAGACTGGTTAGGCTTATGGGTCTATAATTAGCCATGTCCATTGCAGCCTCATCTTTCTGCAAGGGAATGACTGTTGTCCTCTTTCCATATGGCAAGAACTGTTCTGAGGCTGATGTTGAATAGCTTCTGTAAGGGATCAAATAAATTATATTTCAGGCTAAACAGTAGGCAGCCTGGTATGTTGTTGTGTCACACAGATGTAGTGTTTTGGCCTTACATAGTGCCTTAAGAACTTGTTCTTGTGAGACTGTGATGGGGAATTTAGGTGTGGGTATGTGATCTGAGAATATTGGAGAGGATGGGGGAGGGTGAAACTTGAGCTAAATTTGTCCGCTAGTAGTTTGGCTATGCACTCTGGGTCTGAGCATAACTCTCGACCTTCCATCCTCAAAATGAGGAACACTACCTCTCATAATGTGGAAATAAATAAATAAACAAACAAACAAACAAACAAACTCCTAAGCAGTACTAGCAGCTGCACTAACCAGTGTCTCATACTTTCATAAAATGCTTTGTCTTGCTGATAAAATGTATTTACAAAGAAATGAACAGTTATGAGTAAACTGAAAAGCTCTTTGCCTCTGGATGACCCCACTGTTTATGCAGAAACCTTCACTGACAAATTCTCTGCCCATGTAAATAGATGCATAGCTGCATTCTGCTGCATCCATTTTGCTCAGAAATAATATCTATTTATTTATTTATTTGTTTGTTTGTTTATTTATTCATGTATTCATTATTATTGATCCTTTCTTGACTGTGTTAGCCCCTATAGACTAGTATCTTCTTTTCAGGGGAGACCCTAGGTGATATTTATACCACTAGGGGAAATTTGACCAGGGCATCAGAGATCTTCCCCTGCTCTTCATCGTTGTGAGTGGGAACTATTTTGGAGGAACACTTCCTGTTTCTGTTCCAGGTGCATTGGTGGCCAGAGAAACAGAGAGGCAGATGGAAATAATAGGAGATGATGGAGTAGTGAAGGAAATTAAGGAGAAAGCAAATATCAAGTCTGGATAATGTGAGTGGGATTCTGAAGAAATGTTTCAATAAAACCTGTATGATGGAGATAACTCAGCAAATGATGGATGTATAATTGCAACCCTCCAGTCGTGAGGGTTGTGGAATGATTTACTAAGAGAAATGGTGGTGCAGAGTGAGCCAGAAAATGAAGAAGATGTTTCTGGGGGGAAATTATGGATAAAATACAAAAGGAGGCTACATAGACAATCCTGAGTTCTTCAGGATAGTGGTGAGATGGAAACGAAAACATATACAGAGAAAGTAAAAGAAGGCAAAAGTAGACTAGCAGCAAAGAAGGCAGAAGAAAATAAACAATGGAAGTATATGTTAAGGATTCAAAGTAAAAAAGGCAAAGACATGGACAGGTATGAAGTGCTAGACAATTTAATAGCTCCTTTGGGTGTAAAAGCTCATGAGTTAAGAGCATTTATACTCATTAACAAACAGACATTTTGTGACATATTTGAAACTGTTTTTTTTTCAATTGAAATTTTTTTCTTGGAGAATATGAAAAAAGAAAGACTGTAACTCATAGAAACTTTGTGTGATAAAAAAATTTAACAGGGAAACAAAAAAGAAGATTCATGTACAATTTTGAAGAGAGGGAGACTTCGAAAGGACATTTGAAAACTTTATGTAAAGAAGTACTGGGCATTGCAGAAGTTTATGGCAAAAGGGGTTTATGGACTGGTTGCTGAGATTGTATTTGATAAGTAACAATGACAAACGAAAATGTCATATTTGTGGGTTAATGGGACATGATACAAAAAAATGTGAATTGAAATGTTTTAAATGTAACAAAATTGGACATTTATGGATGGATTGCAAAAATGAAAATAACAGTAAGAAAAAAAACAGAAGAAAATTAAAAAAGAGAAGACATTTTAGAAGTAGTAGAAATAAAAGACAAATTAGATGAGAAAAAATAATAAAGAGGACATAGAAAAAGGTACTGACATAATTGCTGAAGAAGACATAAACTTGGAGGTAGTAAAAGGGAAAAAGACAGAAAAAGAAAATTTAAAGGAATAAGAACAAAGGAAAAGAAAAGAAAGGAAATGGATTAAAAAGAATATATATTACAGTGTTGTTTTTAAATATATACCTTTTTTAGATATATACCTTTAAAGTCTATTCAGTAGTTAATTGTTTGATAAGCAGTTGATTAATTAATTAAGATTCTGTGTATATATATGACTTTTTGCCTGAAACACTTTTTTGGTTTGAAAAAGCTGAATAGCGAAAGCGCTTACCAGTCTCTACTGTGAATAAAGACGTCATTTTTTAGAAGTATTTCTCGCTTTATTTTGGAGATATATGATGTTTCTCAACTGAATTTCCATTGATGCAAGCTACTATTATGTTCCGAAAGGATTTAATGGTCTGAACAGACGCTCTATAGAGACTTTTTAGGAAACGTACTGCTATGGTTTGACCCTATAACAGCTTACCTTTTTACTTTACCATATACAGCTAAATACTGAGGCTTTGATATAATGGTTAAGGTGTTTGGCTCACAGACATAATGTATAGTGTTTGATTCTCTCTTTAGGAAGGAAATTGGTAAGGTTTAGTATGGCCTGTTAAGAAAGCTAGCCTAGTAATTAGTGATGAACCTATGGAATCATGACTCTAAGGAAAAGTGAAAATAAAAATTCTAGTATGCTTTCGGTAAATTTGAATAGTATTAAGAATATAGTAAGAATAATAGAAAGTTTAGAGTGGTGTAATAAATGTGATGCAGATGTAATTATATTAGAAGACACAAGATTTGTAACAAATGAAGAAAGATTACAAACAAAGAAACTAAGGGGAGGAAGGATAATCTGGAACTTGGGTAATGACAGGTATTCTAGAATAGCCATATTCTGTAGAAATGCAGTAAAGATACTAGATGCAACTTAAGCAAAAATTGGAAGATTAACCATTGTAGACTTAAAATAGAAAGAACAAGCATATAGAATTATAACATTATATGCATACACTAACTGTAAAGAAAGGAAATGATTATTGCACCAGATTTCAGACTATGTAGTGATAAATATGAATATTGTAATAACAGGAGACTTTAACTGTGCTTTAAGAGGCAAGGGTAAAAAGAAAGGAAATTATATAACAAAAATGTTAAATGATAAGATGTGGTCAGTTAAAACTTTAGGACAATAATTCATGGACTTACAAAAGGGGTATATATAAAACTAAAATTGATTATTTTATAGCATCAGAAGGTTTAGTTATAGAAGAAGGGTAGGTAGTTGAAACAGGATTCTGTGATCATCTTGCAATATAGCTTGGGATAAAAGAAAACAAGTAATAAATAAAAATAGACAAATGTATAAAAAGGATAAATGAGAAAGCATGGAACAAAGAAGGAAGGGATTAGTATTACTGCTATGGAAAGATAATATTACTATGAGACCATTTTATAAAAAAATGTCTGAATTGTAGATGATATTTAAGGAAAAAGATAGACAATGTTTTTTACAGTGGCAATATGATGTGCGAAAAGTAGAGAAAGAAAAATATAAAAGAACATATAATGATGCATTGGAAGATTTAGAACAAAATGATAGAAAGCATTTAGACAAAGAAAAAGAATTATATAAAAGAAATCAAGAAAAAATTAAAAAAATGATTATATGAGCAAAGATATTTTTTGCAACGAAAAAGAGAAGTATTGAATTACTTAAGCAGATTTATAAATGAAGATGGTAGTGTAATGACAAAAATAAAAAAAATGTAAAAGGAAAAACAGAAAGAACTCAGGAAAACATTATGAATAGTGTAGTGCACTATATACAAGAAATGTTTAAAGAAAGAAGGTAGATAAAAAAATATGAAAAGTATAAAAGTTAACCGAAAAGAAAATAAAGACTTGGAAAAGGAGATTTCTCTAAACAAGCTAGATAAAGTATTAGGACAAGTTAATAGAGATTCAGCTGTAGGCCAAAATGGAATAAGGTATGAAACTTATAAAAATTTATAGGATTGGCAAAAATAAAACTATTTTTTCAAGAATTTGACTGAGTGGTTAAATTAAGGTTTTATGTACATAGAATTATGCAGTGAAATACTTAAATTTATGTGGAAGAAGACAGATAGAACAGAATTAAAAACTGAAGAAAAATAGTATTGAATAGTAATAATTATAAGATATTTATGAAAATAATACAAAAAAGATTTTAAACTAAAATGGAATATAATATGGAAAATAGCATATACAGTATAAAGGGAAAGGGTTGCCAGAAATTATTAATGATAGTTATAGAAATTGTGGATGATATTATGAACAGAAATAAAGAAGTAAAAATCATGATAAGAGACCTTAATAAGGCACTGCAGACAGACATAAACTTATAGGGGTAATAATGAAAGAATATAATATAAGTGAGAAAGTTGGGAGATTATGTATGTAAGACAGGGATGACCAATGAGTTGCATGCTCCTTGCATTAGTTATGAATGTGATAGTACGTGAAATAAATTGCAAAATAAATGAGGCAGGGTGTGTAAGACCTGAAAGTTTAAGAATTCTAGTTCAGTTAACATATGCAGATGACATTCTAATACTTGCAAAAAAACTAAATATTGATAAAAAAGTAATAATTTGTACAGATGAGTCTCTAGATATGATAGGGATTTAAATAAAGAAAAATGGAAAGGTTTAGGTAATGTAGTAAAGAGTGCAGGTATATATTTTGTAATGACTGAATTTGCTGAGTTAAGTATAAAATTTAGGAATATAGATGTAAGTAGAAGAAATAAAGCAAACCTCTTTTCTGGAGAACATATAAATTATCTTTCAGAAAAAAGGCTTATTTGATAAATTCAGTACTGATAGGAAAAATAGCATACTTAACATATATTTATGTTGCCAACAGTATTTGAAAAGGAATTATTGCTGATATTTTTTCATTTTTTTTCATTTATGTGGGGTTCTAGATTAAACCCAGTAAAAACAGGAGTTTTGTATGAAATAAACAAGAAGGAGGGTTTATGGTTAATTAACCCAGTGGTATACACTGCTTCATTAAATTTGTAAATGTTAATAAAGTGGATAAATGAAAAAGATGAGAGATTAGTAGTAAAACTGTATATATATATATATATATATATATATATATATATATATATATATATATATATGTTTAAGCAATAACCCATGACATGGTGTGGCATATTGAAGATTTACCCATGGTTGGTGTGGTTTAATCACAAGGGTGAAGCCCGAGTAATTAAACAAAGGCAACCATGGGTAAATCTTCAATATACCACAACCACGGAGTTGGTTATTGCTATTATACAATGACATTATTTAAGAAAAAAATACATACTTTTCTTAAATAATGCCTTTTTATAATGGCAGATTGCTGTTCTTCCACTACTTGTGGTATACTGCGTCTGCATTTTGATGTACTGTGCATGCTTATGGGACTTATGTTGCCACGCATACCCAGTACATCAATGATTTGAAATGGAAGCAACAAAGAAAAGAAAGTCTATGTTGCTCCATTTTCTCTCATTTTTTTTTATTAAAAAAAAAAAAGGTTTGGGGGCAGTTTATACCAACAAAGAAAAGTCCGGGCGACCGGACCTTTTTCCATTGGTATATTGTGGGATTTACAATGGGCACGCCGGTTGGGCTGGCCAATCAGCGTGCACATTTTTGAATATTAATAGGGAGACATTGTATAATTTTATATATATATATATATATATATATATATATATATATATATGTGTGTATATATATATATATATTATATATATATATATATATATATATATATATATATATATATATGTATATATATATATATATATATATATATATATATATATATTATGTATACATATATATATATATATATATATATATATATATATATATATATATATATATATTATATTATATTTATATATATATATATATATATATGATAAATTCTGGGGTATGGCAAAAAAGACTAAAGGAGAAGTAGTGTATATAAATAAAGAAGTAAAATATTACAAAGAAAATAATATTTTTGTGGAAAATAAAAATTGATGATATAGAAAAAGAAAAGTATGGTTGTTGTTGTGTCTTTCGACATTTCCCGGTTAGCAGTCACCACAGCGGAACTCCGGTCCGCTAATGATTGGCAGTAGATTTTTACATGCCGAGTTGCCAGCCCTGACGCACAACCTTCAACGAAGGTACGCCCATTCATGCATGTCTCCAGACAGAAGACGTTCTAGCTGAGAATCGAATGGGACAATGTCTTACTGTCAGGCGACAGTGCTACCGCAGCACCACCACCTCAGTTAATGACAAAACAGTACTTTGTAAAACCATGGGAAAATCTTGCAGATGAAAAAAATTAAAGCTATAAAAATAAGAAGCAAATGGTGTAATCAGAATGTAGAATGTCAAAATTTATTTTGGAGACTGGTAATAGATAAATTTCAAGTAAAAGGAAATATGCCATATAAAAGGAAAAGTAATAGAATATGTTTACATTGTATAGAAGAGGGAACAATGGAACATGTTTTTGAAATGCAAAAAAGTAAAAACATTATGGGAAAAACTATGCAAAGAAGATTTTTTTGAAGACATAAAAGAAGTGGATAAAATAAACATGGATATGATATGGAAGAATAGAAGTAGAGAATATGTTAAAAGAACAGATAAAAAGTTATTTTGTGTTATATGGGTCATATGGAATGAAAGAATAAATTAAATTATGTTTAATGGTAGATGGCAGCATTGTTGCCTCACAGCAAGAGGTTTCCGTTCGATTCTCGGCTGGAGTGTGGGGAGTGCCTTCTGTGTGGAGTATGCATGTCCTCCCCGTGGTTGGATGGGCATTCGAAAGACATGCGTAAATGGGAGTGCCTTCGTTGAAGGTTGAACATCGAGCTGGCATCTCGGCATTCTTCAAAATCTACTGCCAATCATTAGCAGACCGGAGTTTCGCTGTGGTGACCCCTAACTGGGAAGAGCCGAAAGACAACAACATTAAGCAAAATCGGATAGTGGTTATGGAAAATGGAGTGGAGTTCTAATAACGGATGAACATTTAGCATGATTGTAAAAGAAATTCTGAGTGTATAAACAGTTTTGTATATTTATACATTTCTACATATATGACATTTGTAAATATGTAAAGATTTTGTTAATAAGAGTTATTTTTGTATATAAATAAAGGACACCTACTCTTTTTTAAAGGTGCTGTAAGTTCTTTTGTATCCACCTGAGTCTAATCTAAGTCTCATCTGAATGACTGTTGTATTTCAGCATATCATTATGGTTATCATGTATTCACAGTAACTGAATTACTAATATGTGTGAAAGAATATCAGTTCTCTGTTATACATTGCATTATTCTGTTCTGTATTGTGCATACATATAGTCATACCATTTGGGCTACCTCATATTAGCAAATATCAGCTGTATGTATACCCAGATATGACCATACTGCAATGTAGTCTAAATGTTTGCAACATATTCAAAATGTACTTAACAAGTCCTGACATTTCTGTAACTCTACACATCTGTCACTCTAGTAATATGTCCTGCCTTGTAAAATGATCTTCTGCATGACTTTATTTTTTTCTTTTGAGGTGGTTCTGCAGGACAACTTCAGAGGAGGTGTGTTTCTTGAGAGCCCTCCTCCCCATGATGCCACACTTATAAAGATAGCATCACTATAATATTTAAATTACTTCCAGGCCAAGATCACCAGCTGCATGGACAGGTGAAGGTAGGGTGCAGGGGAAGAGTGAGAGTGGGAGACAACATTACTGCTCACAGAAAATGGCTTGACACAGTACCTCAACTCTCAACTTCTTTGATCAAGAATTCTGGACAAAGCCAAAAATAATATGATGCAAAGGCCCAAATACAGGAACATTTTTTAAAATATTACTTTAATGTACTTAAAATGCTAATAGAACAACAGACTTTGCATCAACTTGTATTTTCTGAACAATAAGAAGAAATAAATTCGTATTTCTGGCATAAATGACTGATTGCCGTCCTCACTGGTTTACCATGTAAGTAAAAGAATTTAAGTGGGACAGGGCAAAAATATGAGGCAAAATTAAGAACAATCTGCAGAATACTGTACAGTTAAGAAAGATGAGAGGTATACACAGTAGCAGGAGGCCCGACCTCCTCAGTGCTGGCATCATGCATAAAATAACTGTGAGCTGTTAGGTATGAGCATTTCTTTAGGGATGTCTGCAAACCCTACTAAAGTTGTGACACCTACTCTGACTAGTGTTTGTTGCTCTGGACTTTAATGAGGCTTCAAGACTAGCCTACTTCACGCCAACATATGCCACCCCCATGCCTCCTCTAAAGAAGGATGAACAGGCATAGACTCGTTATTCCTCCTTCTCCCACCATCTTTTACAGGTACTTGGCCCAGTAAAAGAAGCCAGGCTGCCTGGGTAATAGTAAACACATTATTCCTCTATGCCAACCGAGCGGAAATCCACTGTGAGACTTGTGCATTTTGACACATGCTTTTGGACTCAATAGAGGTTGCCAGACATCAGGGCTGTATGCTGTTATAACTAAAATTCTTAAACTTGCACACTAACAGCATCAGTTAATGATATATGTCATTATAGAGCAAAATATAGCAATTGTTGGTCACATAAGTCTGAAGTATTCTCCTGCAGAAAGCTTGGGGAATATGGGCATCTTGAGACAATGCATCAGCTGTATCATGTTTACCGATGACCACCTAATCCTTAAACAAATAGATAAGTGTTTGAGAGATGTAATCACATATTGTCACTGAAGGCAAGCCTCTCTTGCATTGCTGCTATATCAGGTCATCCAAAACCCACAATACAACACCTTATGCCACCCACCACTCATACTATAGACCAAGCACATAGATTCACATATGCTGAGGCAAGGTTCTAAAAAGTAATCTACCCAAACTACAAAGGCTTACTAGATGCAGCAATAACATTAGGGTTCCTGAACCACCTCACAAACACTCTACCAAAGCGACACCCACCATGACAGATATAGCTTCATTGCACAGTTTCTGAACTCTTAAGCCCATAATGCAAAGCTCTACACAAGCTAACATTCTAGTCATAGGTGACCCCATTGTGAGATACACACACACACACACACACACACACACACACACACACACACACACACATTCCACTGACCAAGTTGAGCAAGGAGAGGGTCACAATCAGCTGCCTGGTGGGGCTAGGCTCTGTCAAATCAAGTACGAGAACTCAGATCATTGAAATACAAGTAACAGTACAACACTGTCATTGCAAATGTGGCTGTAAATGACCTGCGACATACCTCTCTGGATATGAAAAGGCATATGATGGAGATTTTAAACCATGTGTCCCAGGCAGGTACAAGTTTAGCACTGAGCAGCATTATACCTTTGCTGAGAGAATTGTCATAGTATGAGCAGAAGATAATTGACATTAGCAGTTGTCTTTGGTTTTGGTGTCATTTGAAGAGGGTACACTATTTGCCAGCTTAGGAAGATATTGGACTGTGCTGTTTTGGCAAAGATGGTCTGCACCTGTCCCCCTTTAGTCTTTTGAATACTGGATAAAACACCCACATAGTGCCTTTTTTAGACAAAGTCAACCTGATAAACTTCTAACACAGCACAACAAACCTAGAAAACCTAAAGGTATTACTGCTCAATGCCAGGAGTCTAAACAGAAAAGTACAGTACTTTCAAGCTGTCCCTACCCCAAGAATGTAGAAGTCTGTGGACTTATGAAGATATGATTTAATACCACACATAGCATCCCAGCAGAGCAAGGCTACAATGTCTTCCACACATTTAGACCAGCTACTGCACGAGCAGAGGAAAAAGTTGGAGGTGTCGCAGCATTCATCAAAAACAGGCACACCTCAAGACTGATCAATGAGTCACTTAAACTACTCCATGTCCATCTCACCATAAGCAGATTCCAATACCATATCATTCCAAGCTATAAGTCCCCTTCTATGACCCACTACATACATACTGCATACTTAAATGTACTGAAATTGCTCCACATTGAACCCACCACTATAGTCCTGGGTGACTTCAACTACCCCACTATAAACTGGAAACATACACAACATCTAATGTGCAGGTACATAGATTCGTAGACTATGTCAATTCAAATGGTCTGGATCAGCTAGTCCATGCACCCACTAGAGGTGCCAATATACTTGATCTGATCCTCACAAACATGGGGACACTTTTCACTCACCTGAGTATTATGTCCTCACTTGTGAAGTCAGATCATAAAACTGTCTCCTTTGAAATCAAACTAACACTTCTCAAAGAACAAGCCACCCTGGTGGAATCCTTATTTCAATGACTTATATAACAAAAGAACAAAAGAAAACCATGGTAACGACTAGGAAGCGTAATGCCCAACAAGACAGAAAAAAAACAAATAAGCAATTCAGGAGTCTTATCAAATTCACTAAAGCCAAATATGAGCTAAAGATAGACTAATGGGCAAAGGACAGCCATAAAGCCTTCTACAGCTATATACTTAACCTCATAGGTAACATACTGCAATGTGATGAATTCGGTTTACTATCATATACCCAAAATATACTCGGTCGACTGTTCACATGGTCGACCGAGATTGTGCGAAATTCACAATGTTGAACACTGGAATTGCCAAAATACATGTTGACTGCGACCTAGGGACGGGTTTTAACATGGGTCAAGATACGGGCAGATGTGTATTTTGGCAATGTCAGTGTTCGACATTACCTACGGTCGACATTCCGATTTTCGAATGAAGGGGCGTCGACCAACTTCACTTTGAATAAATGATAGTAAACCGATGAATTAATTGTAAAGGGAATCACCTATCTGGAGCCAAAGGATATAGCAAACCTACTAGCTGACAAATTTAACTCCATTTTCACCACTCTATCCTTTCCAGCTTCTCTCAAATCTCCCAAGTGATACTTTCAACCATAACTTCCCCCACTGTTTCTAGTGAACAAGTCCTTAATGCGCTCTCAAAAGCAAATAATACTGCATCTATGGATCCTTATAATATCTCATGTTGCCTCCTGAATAGCATGAAACATTATATTTCTGGCTGTTTAAGCTCCTTGTTCATCCTTACCTCCAAATTGGCTTCATGCCTAGAGAATTAGAGAAAAGCAACAGTTATCCTTCTACACAAGGAAGGGACGTCTACAGACTCACGTTATTACACACCAGTAAGTCTGACTTGTCTCATATGCAAGGCAATGGAAAACAATTATCATGGATATTATACGTAAAGACATCAACAACCTTCAGACACTGGATCTAACTCAGTTTGGATTTGTCAAGGGCAGATCATGCCTGCCCAACCTGGTAGATTTCTTTGAGAAAGTCACCAATGCTATGGATGAGGGCAAAACTGTGAACAGTCCCTATCTTGGCCTGGCCAAGTCATTCAACACTATTCTTCATTCAGATATTGTCAACAAATTCACAAAATTAGGAGTAAACGCCTATATTCATAGGTAAATACTAGGCTATCTACCATTGTAGGCCATTGTAACCCTAGCCATTTTCCCTCAGAGGTGAGAATCAAACCCTGTACCCTGTGTCTGTGATGGTAACACTTCAACCAACTCCCAAACCCTGAGCTACTTATTGGATAATCATCTGGTAAACATAAGATATCAGGGTAGAGGCCTCTACCTCCACAAAAAAAGAGGCCATCAGGAATCGGTGCTTGGGTCACTCCTTTTTGGAAACTACTTTTTGGAAGTCAAAGCTAATGATGAAGTCTCCTGTTTGACAAAGTTTTCAGGTGACTACAAGTTCATCTAATTTTAAGGAGTCCACCAAAGTCACTAATATCCTCTAAGAGGGTTTGTTGTAAACAAATAACTTGTGCCAGAACCATGGTCTAAAACTGATTGCCAAATAATGGTATATTTTGTAAAGTCAGTCTCCCTTGGGAATTGTCACATAGACAATTCATCTCTAAGAATAGACTCAGTAGTTAGGGACTTGAAAACATATATAGAGAGTGACCTGGCCTTTGACCTCAATGAGTTTACTATAAAGACATAATCCTATATTGTGCAACTTGCAGGTCCACAATATGTCATTATCCTGCTGTACTGATTCCTCATTAGACCAATCATAGAGTACATTGCTCCCTTCGGTATGTACCTCACCAGGCATATGCAACAACTGGAATGCCCCCAGAAGTTCCATACAAAAATAATAAAATACAAAGTGTAAGCCACATGGAATATGCAGACCACCTCAAAGCCTTATCTTTATAATCAGTTTCCAACACACTACCAAGAGGTGATCTGTGCTTGACTTATAAGGCATTACCTGATCCACAATGAGGGACTTGTGGCACATCAACAAGTCTAAAAGCATTCAAAATAGTTGATCCAAGGACCTAAATCTCATTTGTAACATAGGTAGAACATGCTGTATTGACAAATGTGTTCCTCAGAGACCTGCCCTTGCTTTTATATCAGCTTTCCATGCCTGTGAAGTAGAGCTCACCCCTGTTCCCATTCAAATATAACTGGACCAATGGATGGGAAATCAAAACTTTATCCCTGGTATTGCACCTATCCCTTTATTGGACAGAGGCAGCATATAAATGTTCTGCCACCAAAACATAACTACATGCCTCTGGCTAATTTATTCTATCATCAAGCCAGGATAAGGATTTGAGGTTATCTCTATATTCATGTGGTTTCTACCTTGTGTTGTTTTTGTGGGGAACCTCTGTGGGAATTTCATTTGTTGCAAATCCTTGGATCCTTCCCTTGATTGGCAAAGAACAAGTCACGATCCATGTGTTTTCCCATGCCCCTAACCATTGGATCAGCTCTTAGGGGTGCATTGCGCATTTGATAATTCATAGAGGTGGCCACCTTATCAAAAGATGTAATTACGCATTTTTTTTACATTAAGTTTTAGGCCATGATTCTTGCATGAATTGTTGGATTGCAACAAGCCTTCTTGGAGGATATATGTATCTTTGCAGGATTCAATAGCTGTGCAGAGTTTACAGCCATTTGAAAACGTGGTCAGCCAGAGATGTTTAACATTAGCTTTGACTTAAAAAAATAGATGCCAAAGAGTGGCTCCAACCCCAAGTGACTTCACTGCGTACACGTCTTTTTCTCATGGTATCATCCTCTATCTTGACTTCCTGTGTCCCCTGTCCTGACTTCCTGCATCCTATCCATGAGACAGTTGTCTGCCAGAAGGTGACATAAAGGTTTAGTCCTACTTTCATGAGTTTGTTGACAATGCCCAAATGGGGAATATTGTTGAATACCTGGACTGGATCAACATAGACAGTGTGAATTGTTTTTCCTTCATTCACGGCTTGGGTTACTATCAAGAAAAAGTGTACCAGGTTGAGAAGGCACAATATGACCTTGATGAATCCAAACTGTGCAGGATCTAGTATATTAAGGTTTCCTATGTCTTTATAATATCCATGATGATTCTTTCCTTGGCCTTGCAGATGAGACTAGTCAGACTTATAGATCTGTTGATACCCAGATCAGTAGATGGTCCACATTTGTGCAGAGGAATAACTGTTTTGGTCTTCCATTCAGTGGGTAGAAAGCCTGTTTGGAGACAAAGACTGAAGTGAGATTCAAGAGAGGTGGATAGGTCATGTTTCATGCTATTCAGGAAACATCCTAAGATATTATCAGGGCCACTAGATGCACTATTTTTTTTTTTGCATTGGAAAGCAGATTGAGGACCATTTCACTAGTGATAGCCAGGGGAATTATTGTCACAGGTATCTCAGGGGGGGTGACTGGGGAGAGGGGAAGTGGAGTGAAATTCAAATTGGGTCATAGTAAACACATTATTCCTCTTTGCAAACAGACTTGAGCTTGACATTAGCTGCATTGTATCATTTTTAGATCTGCATTCAAAATATTATATAGTGCTCCTACCATGTGTTGAAGCTGAAGACTTGCATGGGAGATACTACCTTTATATCATAATACTGCCTACAGTCCTAAGGCTTTGTTGGAAACCACTCTATGGAGGTGGCAATGATTGTACTGTAATGCTTACTGCTGGCACCTTTTGTAGACAATAATGCATATTTTTGCACATATGAATTTTGTCCATAGATACGTTGCACACTTAGCATAGAAAGCTGCTTGCTATCCCCAACTGACTGCAACAATATGCTACATGCCCACCATATCCACAAGTAGTTGCATTTCTTTGAGGCTGTGTGTAGATAAAGGAAACACTGCCAATTCTGTTAGAGTAGGTTTTCTTTATCTGTGTATGCATATTGTAGTTCTCTCTCTCTCTCTCTCTCTCTCGCTATATATATATATATATATATATATATATATATATATATATATATATAAACATATATACATAGAGAGAGAGATATATAAAAAATATACATACATATATATATATGCTATATGTATGTGTGTTTTATCTGTCTATTTATATATATATATATATATATATATATATATATATATAAATACAATATATAAATAAATATATAATATTTATATACATTTATGGGTCTACTTATAATTATTTAATGCTAATAATATCAATGTGAAAAAATAGCTAACCAAAACTGTCTAAACACAAAATAGCAACAGAAACTGAACACATACAATTTACGTCCTGCTACGTCATTATACTAACAACAGGACTGCACTACAGTGGGGAAAAGATATATACCATTCCCTGCTATAATGTGGATTTTGTCAATATTTCATATTTTATTCATTAAATATTTTTCATGTCAATACTTGTAGCATTAGATCAATTTAAGTAGATTCAAATATATGCATAGATGGACAGTTATAAATATATATCAATACACATGGATGCATATAACATATATCTGCATGTGTGAATGTGTGTGTGTGTGTGTGTGTGTGTGTGTGTGTGTGTGTGTGTGTGTGTGTGCGTGTGTGTGTGTGTGTGTGTGTGTGTGTGTGTATTTGTGAGCACACATGCAAACAAAGCCAACATATACTGCATTAGTGCTTTATCTATATATTTGCATACTCAGTATTTTAATTTATACGCATGCACTGTATTTGTTTCATTGCCATTTTAATCACTCCATAAAAAATTGTAGTTTCCCTTTAATTCCTCCAATATCTTAGAGTAATAATGAGAATGTCTTTTTGGAATCCGACCCTCTCTCTACCTCTAACTTAAGCAACAGCTTGACCAGGATGTACAGTGACCAGTGGATGTGCAGACTGATGTCAGCCATTAAACGCTTTGTACAAAGCTTTGGCTTGGGTCGTTCTGTCTGATAATGACATGTAGATTAATTTAAGTAGATGTATTGTCTCTAACACTGGCATTTCAGTTCATATTTGACTTGCTAAAGTGGCTCTCATCTCTGCAGTGTTTTGTGAACAATATGGATCATCTGGTTCAAAATGACTTGGTTGATGCTTTACCCCACTCTGACATTTTAGGTCTTTCCTTTCCTTTGGAGAGACTCTAATGACATTTGTTTATTTGATGTTGCACATCTGCTCTTTTGAGATGAGGTTATAATGATTCTCTCTTGACATAAAAGCAAACTATCTAATTCAGATAATTGTGCTCTGATTTTATAATACTTATGCATGAGCTGGCTGGGTACTGTCCAGTAATATGGTCATCCATTTCATAAATGGTGAATGACAGCTTGTAATTCTGACTTGTTTAGAGTAGCTTGTTCAAACTTGTCTAGTGTTTTGGTAGTTGCAGGTCTTGTCATAATTGCACTTTGCACACTTAAGGATTTCTGGGTAGTGTATAAGCAACAGCAAGTTGTTTCCTTTCACTCTCAAGACTACATCATTATTAATTCACCCATATTAGGTTGGACTGAGAGGATAACCTTATTTTACTCCATTATTTATGATAATGAATCTACCATGCCAACGATTTATCAGTGGTAACTGCATTACTATGCAACCTGTATTAAATTCAAAAGGTTCTGAAACCCAAAACTTGCAACAGTTTCAACATCTGGGACTGGTAAACATTGTCAAAAGCTCTACTTCCATGATTCCGTCCCCTGTCATTGAGTATTCCATATCGTAGCTATATTACCATGCATCTCTTCCATCAAACTCAAGAATAACTCTAGTTAAAATATTTAGACCCTTGCCTACACCATCTACTCCATCACCGTGGATGATTTCTGTCACATTCCAAGTTGTAAGCTGTAATTTCTTTTTATCAGTTTGTAAGTACTGATGTGCAGTGACAACATCTCCAGATAGGCAGCTCTGTCTTCTACACGTCTTGCAAATCACTTTTCATTCTGTAAACATTCTGCAATTATTTTCTTTTTCGTTTCTTCCCTAGCACTGGTGACAAAATCCCCATAACTGATTCCATAATAAAGCATTGACTTTTTATTTAGTCATTCATATTTTCCAAATTAAGTGATCCTGCATGTGGAAAAAAATTGTAACAATTCTTATCAAATTCTCTAAGAATATTTTCACCAGTGTTTTGCATCTACTTTTGATAACTTTCATGTTGTACTTTATCTAAACTTCCTACTCTTAGAGCTATCCACTATTCCGTCCAAGACTCATAAAAAGCTTTAGATTTTGATGAGTCTACAAATAAAAGATCTATAGCCACCTTCATGCTCCCCTCACTCAGGCCTGCCAAAGTCTATATGAAACAGTACGTCTCCTCTGAGAATTAATACAAAATGCTGTCTTAATAATCTCCGTCCCACCCCGGGGCCTTAAAAATAAGCACTTGTGCTTCCTATCTTTACATCTGCAAATTTCTGAAAAATACATCATCTATATCTGAAACAATGTAGTTACGTCGATACTGAATGATTGTTTGAGCTATCTACCTATCTATCTATCTATCTATCTATCTATCTATCTATCTATCTGTCTATCTATCTATCTATCTATCTATCTATCTATCTATCTATCTATCTATCTGTCTATCTATCTATCCCTTTGCATTTGTTAACTTCAAAAGTTCATCTAAGCAACACCCATTTTCAACACAGACCTTGGTAGACAAAGTTCTAGTATACAATGATTATTCGCGATAAGGCAAACAGATAAATTATACAATATCTAAACAAAACCTGACATCTATAATACATATACAAAGAAACAAAGAAAGAAAGCATGCATGTACATAGAAATAATATTACCAGACATATAGTCTGAAAATGCAGTTAAATGAGTTATAGCCGGCCTTAGGCATAGGCCAACTAGGCAGCTGCCTAGGGTGCCACTGTAGCAGGAATACTTCTCCAGTAATTTGGATGGTGTATATGGACCAGGATGGGGACACCAAATAGTACGGGATGGGCACTGTGGAGCCCTTTTCCCTAGGGTACCAGTTGACCAAAGGCCAGCCCTGAAATGAGTACAGAGGGACTGGGAATATACCTGTGTTTACATATAGATGTACAAAAGGCAGGAAGTCAATACAGATGTGTGGGTAGAAAAAGAGATAAGATATGTGGGAGTGAGCATATGAGAGAAGGTAAAAAGTTGAGAGACATGAGCAAGAATTTGTGTTGGAGATGCATAACAGTGAAGGAATGTGAGAAACAAATGTGTGCGTTATGAATAAGGAAAGGGGAAGTGAAAAGATGAATCATGAAGCTGTGGTTAAAAGGATCAAGGACCCAATAGCAGACAAGATGAAAAAGGAGAAGGATAGAGCAAATTAAGACGACATCAGAAGAAAGAAAAAATATGAGAAATTTGTAAAAATAGAGGAACGATATGTGGGAGTGATATGGACTATTCAAGATTTGATATATTTTACCACAATTTCTATAATAATAATAATGACAGTGCCAAACTATTGCTTGCTAAGAGATGGGAATTAAATAAGAATGTATTGCTTTCTTGCACAGAGTTGAGTTGAAATTTTAATTAGTTTTATCTGAAAGTTATTCCCTAGTTTGGCTAAACTTATTGCCAAGACAGCTTCCCTTGAGATTTTCTGGATTTTAAGGCTTGACTCAAATGTAGAGACAGAGATCTAAGACTTTCCACAGAGGATTATGACTGGATTAGGTTTTGAGTAGCTGGACGTGTATTAGAATGGCAGAGGGTATTATGAGCCAAGAGCATGTATCAGCTAACGAGTTAGTAACACCATCCTTTTGAGTAGCTTGACAGCCATGCAAAGATGGTTTCTGTTACGGTGTTTAGCAGTAAATGTGGCAATTCTGTTATGGCACTGTTTGAGTTTAGCAGGCTGTGGAGAATCATGTATGAAGCTGGATAGCAAGAAAGAATGTATAACGCTTGCATACATATGCTCAGTCATTTAAAACATGTCTAGTTCTGTAAAGGAGTCACCATTTGTGTTAGTTTCTAAACAATGTTTTTTAATGTGTATGTCATATTTCAGATGGTGGTTTCTAATGTCCCTTAATCATTTAGTAATGTCTAATACCTTAACACTGGTGTCATTATCAGGGAGTATCTGGAATTCACCAGCCATGTTATAATAAGATGAGGAATTTGGACAAGCAGCATAGCTTTTGCTTTACCAACATTTGATAAGATGCTGGGAAAAGGGGTTGAAGATGGATGGATGAATCAGGCTTGCATGTTTTCATGGTTATAAACAAGAGTTGGAACTTGGAGTTAACCTCCTTTATGGATTTGCTGGGAATAATGGGGTTAATTCAGCCCCATATTGGATGAGATGCACTGGATGTGAGTGAATGCGAGTTTCAATAATAAAGTTTATAAATAGGAGTGAACCTAATATGGATCCTTGGGGAACTCTGACAGAGATTGGTACAGAATTAGAAACAATTTCTGTCTAGTGCACTAATAGTGCCTTATTGGAGAGAGACAGAGAATTAACAGGTATATTTGATATGAAGCCTAAAGATGATATATGTGGGAAAAGGATAGGATGAAAAACTGTGGTACCCAGGAAGAAGATTAGCATAGTCTAACAAATTTTTGTAATTATTTATTTATTTTTTTTTTAGTTTTTGAGATGTTTACAAATTACTGCATTATTTTTCATAAATACAGCCAGGTAGGCTGTCCTTGAGTAAGTCTGCACATTCCATCAATTTTCATGTCAGATCTTATCTTACCACTGACCCTCACATTTTCTGCAGTTTCATAGCTACAATCACCTAGTCATACCAATGCAGCCTTAATCAATAAATATGGGACCTTTTTCCAACAAAGTGATTCTCTGATTTAAGACAGCTGTTCATACATTGAGTTGCTTAAGGCCACATTCCTTAATTCATGTTTTACTATGAAAGAACATTGGTGGTTATAACTTATCCACTTACTCCATGTAAGAACAATTCTCTTCAAACTATATTGATTTCTTTTCAACCATTCAATGAACTGTTCCAGATAAAGTAGGAAACAGTCTTATGCTATGTTTTATTGACTCCTCTTTCTCTAGCTGTAATGATCTGATGAGTGATAACACCACAGTACAAGTCGCATGGGGTACAGTAGTAGAGGTATCTTTATGGGCTGCATTTGCACAAAACTGTATGGCATTGAGTATGTTGGGTTAAATGTTACCATACTAAAGCCGTCCATTTTGTACATTTGCTGACTGGTAGTATAGTGTGAAGCAGTGTAGATTCAAGGTGATATAATGAAGCCAAATTACATTTGGTAGATGAAGTTGCTTTTCCAGTACATTATTTAATTCAGGAAAACATCATTCTTCTCAACACAAAAACTCAACCCTCTCAAATAATTTTTAATATCCATACCTGAGGTAAGTCTTTGTAACAGATATGAAATTTCATAACCAAAGAAATGCTCTTTTCCATGTCAACAATGAAAAATTCAGAACATCCATATCATTCCATAATGTTAAATGTTTATGTGCCTCAAACACAATCAGTACTTTTTCCAAAGTAGGCAACATTTCATATGACATATCAGGTATAGACCAAGATGTGTCTAGAGTTGCACCTTTGGGATTTGAAATCATGTCAGTCAGGTTGATCAGTGGCTAGCTCTGTAAGGCATATTCATAGCAGATTTGTCTTCTTACGTGTTCTGTCTGATGTACTCCTCTACAAAGACGGCACATGAAATATTGCAGCCTTCGAGTCACTCATTTCTTTCCTCTCTACTATTTACATGCCCAGAAGCACTATCGTGTGACTTCACCATGCCTTCAACTGTCAAGACTTTCACAGACTGTCCAGATATTCACATTATATTTTTCATCTGATCCTCATAAAACTTTTGTTTTTTTGGCAAATAACTGGAGATTGAAAACTCAAAATAATAACATATATTTGAGTTTCAGACGTCATGTTCTTCAGAAAATGCATGCAAATTCAAAACATGTTATTCTAGGAATATACTCAGTTCATAGGACCATAATAAAATCTGTCCCTGTTTTGGGGCCTTTGCCCTCCCATTATTTTTGGCTTTGTCCAGAATTATTGCTGTAAGAAGTTGAGATGTATGCTCTTCTCTTAGCATCGCTACCAGATGCAGCCGTTGAACCCTGTACTCAAGATGCAGACAAATCACCTAGGCAACTTCATTAGCAACATCACACATTATGTGACTTCAGCCAGTCTCTGCATATGTATCATAAGCATAAGAAGCATCAGGCAACTGTAGCAATGTTTTATTCAATGATTCTGACCTAGATAGTAATACCATTTCAATGTCATTATTTAGTGATTCCTACCAAGATTCAATGACAACTACCTATCCAGCATTCACAGTGTTTTCCATTCCATTATAACAAACATAGGTCCAATAGATAGACATATAGAGAAACATACACTGTCCTATGTCACTGAGAAAAAAACTGATACTAGTAGGGATGGCCAGATACAATAAACTGCCACTCTGATTTAAGGAACAGAAGACAGACATAGTATGGATCTGGCACTGATGGAGTTATCATGGGGGAGGGCTCAACGCATCTAATATCATTAAACTAGAAACATAAACTTGGGGTGGGGGCATGTAGTAAAAGATGTTGTGAGAATAACCTGCTAATTCAGTTTTGAAATTGCTGATAGCTGTAAATTTTTCATACATATAACCTATGACTCATGCCTATTCCTTGACCTCTCTAAAGGTTTTGACACTGTCTCGCACAACCTACTCCTGTCCAAACTAGCTAAACTTAATCTCTCCAACTATACTCTATTCTGGTCCTCTGGCTACCTCTCTAATATATTTCAGTCTGGAAAATGACTCTGCGTCCTCCTCTTTCCTACCAGTCTACACCAGGGCTCCCCAAGGTTCAATCCTTGGACCCCTTTTATTCAACATTTTAACTAACATCCTCTATCAAGTCTGTCCTCACTCTTTCCTAATACAATACTCTGATGACTCTACAATAATTTCCATCTCTAACAATCTACCCCACCTTCTCACTTTTACCCAAGAGTCTCTCCACTTAGTTGAAAAATTGTTAAATTCCAATCAACTCCTTAACCCTAACAAAACTAAACTCCGGCTCTTCCTCCCTAAATCCCTCCAACACCTCAAATCCACCTTCACTATCACCTCACTTAACAACACAACTATCAAGGTTGAACCCCACACTGAGCTATTAGGAGTTATAATTGATGATCAGCTTAAATTCAATCTACCTATCCAAAGCTGCATTAAAAAGACACTTCAGAAACTTGGACTATTGTATAGAAATAAAAAATTCCTGACAAACAAATCCAAACTCTCTCTGGCACAAGCCTACCTTCTTCTCACCCTTCAATATGCCGCCCCAATCCTCACTAACCCTCAAACAAATCTCTTAACTAAGCTTGAGCTTACATATAATAAAATTGGTAAATTTGCTGCCAATCTACCATATTGCCCACACCACTGCCTTTCTCTAAAAAAACTTCAGTGGCTTGAATTTCGCCATCAACTCCTTCTGCCTCAACTTCACCTCACCCACTCCTTATTAAACAAACCCTGCTCTTGTCCTGCTCTCTATAACCTCATCACTCCCTATATTCCTAACCATACACTCTGCAGCTCTGACCATCTCCTTCAGATTTATAAACCCAACAAAACCATTGGCAAACTTCTCTATAATCACTCTGTTGCAAATGCTTGGAATAAACTGCCCCAAAACATAAAACTAATTTCTAACACAAACAGTTTAAAAAAACACTAAAAGACTATTTACTTAACTCTTGGACTTGCTCTTGCACTGACCAAGTTTAATCAATCTGTATCCCTCCCTTCCTGTATCAGCCTCCCCTACTTTCAGTCTCTACCCATTTCTCTCTACCAACATTCCTTCTCTCATCATGTACTTGTTCCACATGATAAGCTATGCAACAGCCTCTTCAGTCTTGCAAGTGTTTTACTAATTATCACTAAAACTTCCATAATAAACTGTACGTGACTATTTATAGGAGGATACTTGCTATGCCTACCATTACTACTGTATCCTATCACTGCAACTGTGACTTTTTTATAAGATGGTGCCTTACATCTGTAGGATTATGTTTTATATTATTAAAGAAACTTACTTTAATCTTTGTTTAAGATGAAGATACATGTGCCTACTATCTCACAGTATCTAATTATTATTATTGTAAAATTATATGCGTTGAATGTATATGTGATTACTTTTAATTATATTTGTAACTATTTTGTAATCTACTGTGTATTATCTGAAAATGGGCACCTGCCCAGCCAAACTAACCCGGTCAACAAATGTCAAATAAATAAATAAATAAATATATAAATAAATTGACTTTGTCATCTTGTCTGGCTCATAATTAAAAATGGTCCAGAAAGTCAGCCCATTTATCTGGATAACAGAAATTTAAATAAAAGTATATATGTTTATCGCTAGCTGTACTTATCTCTTCTGCTGTCTTCTACAAAATGCTAGTAACAATGACACATTTAAGTCATTGATTTATTCAAACTGCATGTGATCTCGTCCTATTTAAAATGAGCATTGCACTTCTATTAATAAAGGTTATAGCAGTTTAATAGGTAATAAAATGTATCTCTTTTTTTCACAACCTTTCTAGAAAGATTTAGAAAATGCACTAGTAAATCTTACAAAGTAACATAACACAAAAATAAGGTGCAATAAACTAAAACTGCTGCAATATTTTATTTTGAATGCATACACTTAAGTATGCGCAATAGTTTAAAAATAACTGCTTCTAGTCGGTCTTTAAACAAATTTCCACACTTATGATTTCTCATCTTAGGCTCAGGCATTGTTGTTCTGAAGGGTCACCCTTGCAAAAGGCACTTGTGCCTGCTGGGTTTACTTAATTAGTGAATGAAGAATTAAAAAAAAAACTCAGGTTATCTTTGTATAATTTTTTTTATAAAACAGTCACATAAGCTGTAGTTGTAGGGTGTTCTAGGATGTTAAAAGTCTATAAATAAATCATCAACACACACCACTTGCTTCCTGACCTCAACTATCCGTGAGTTATGTTATTCATACATTTAAGTCATGAGATTCCTGCATTAACATCACACCTACCAAGGTCTAGTACTATAAGCCATTATATTATAAAATATATTACTCATGTCACTGCTGGAGATGAAGTTGCCAAATTATTTGCTGCCTCAAATCCACAATAGTAAATATCCCCATTTTAAAATAGCCCTCTGAGTGCAGATGTGCCTCATGACCACTAGATGGAGAAAGTGGATAAAAAAATCTACAAGCTTCCCATAACACTATAAACATGAAGAAATTACTGTGGTACTAAAAATGCATTTGTGCTATGGCAGTGTTTAAAAAGTATCTGAATAATATTAAACACCAAAATGTTAATTCAGGCGGGTTTTTTGATAACTTGTACAATACACCGGATGTGTAATAATGCAGCTTCTTTCTAGTTACCTTCGAAGTATGAAGAGTGACACAGATATGTGCACAGCACTGAATATATAACAACCAAAATATCCAGTATAAGATAGCAGGCTACATGTGTGTGAGGACTGCAGCTCCCTTCATGTCTTCATATAATTGTTAACCATGTCATTTAATAATTTCAATAATTGAAATTATATGCAGATACAAGTAACTAGAATTGTCCATGATGCAGACTGGAGACTTTAAAGCAGTATAAAACTGTTAACTCATATCACACCGCCAACATACAGTAGATGTTCATCATCTTGATCACTGCTGCAATACCCTTAGCTATATGGTTTATCAGTTTCCAAAGATTTGGGGCACCTTCCACACATCCAAACTATCAGTCAGCTTGAGCTGAGCTACCTAAAAAGACAGGTTGGTTCCAAGCCGTTCAGAGCTTTCCTGCTGCTGAAGAGCACACTCCTCTGAAGTTTTCAAGGATCAACGGTGGGTTTGTGCTGTTCCTTTGCTGTGCAGATTTCCCTTTGGGGAAAAAACTTCCATTTTAAAATATTCTTTGTTTAATAACATTTTCCTGTTAAGGAATGTTATTTTAAAGGTAGGAGCATGTGCTTCAATGGGATCCGTGTCATTTCGCCTTAAATTTCTGACATAGGGTCCAAATAGCCAAAAAGCCATTTCGGCGAAAATAGTACTGACAGTGTATCTGCCATTTTCCCCACTGTAGTGCACTCACGGAGTGAGAATATTAAAGTAGGGGGGGCTGTGGGGGGCACAGCCCCCCACAGTGAGAGCTGTGGGGGCGAAGCCTCCCCACCCAGTACAGTTTAATATTGTCTAGTATTGTTGTCTAGTGAGCAGTCCCTTTTAAAAGGGTTAGTAAGTAGTTTGTAACCTGTGTAGGTCGGGGGGGCTACACCCCCCCCAGCCCCGTTGTCGGGGACTGTGCCCCCCACACACCCCCTACTTTAATATTCTCACTCCGAGATTGCACTACAGTGGAGGAAAAGGGCAGATACACTGTCAGTACTATTTTCGGCAAAATGGAGTTTCGGCAATTTGGACCCTATGTCAGAAATTTTCGGCTAAATGGATTTTCGGCAAAATGTCATAGACCCGTTTCAATCATCTGTTATGAGAATGTATTATATTTTTAAATGAGAGTGCTCTTTTTTCCAGTCAGTTTAAAAGTTATTTAAAGGAAGGGAAAAAAAAATTTTTTCTGTGGAGAAATTGGTTTTTTTTTTACTTTTTTGTGGGGGCTGGCAAAGTGTTTCAAGTGCTTTTTACTATGTTTTAATGTGAAAAAGGTGACTTTTAAAAAGACCAGGTTTTGCTGCTTGTTTTATCCAGGAGAGAGGCATCACTTTCTGCTTGACCATAAATCAAACTGCCCATCTCATGATCGGTCCTTCTTCCAGCCACAAAAAGCAAAAGGTAAGCAAACAGCTTTTTTTCTACCACAACAAGCTAGCAATTTGCCTCAGCCACAGGTGGGTGACTATGAAGTGGCCATTAGTTGTACTTCAAACCCCCTCATAATTTACCCTGGACACCTCTTGTGTTGTATCTACAGCCACTATGGACCAGGAGTTAGCCATGTACTCTGTGGCTGTTGGGGTCCCCTCAGTGAGCAAGGGAGACCCACTTTGGTCAGTGCTGGCAAAGTGAACAGGGAAGGATTCCCTGTTTTAGCAAATGTTGTGCCTATCCCTGGGGAAACTGCTGCTGCTACTATTAATAATACTGTTGGCCCCATTTTTCCAATCAAAAGGACACAGAAAATTAAACATTTATTCCTCCTCAAATTTCCTTACACAGGAGTAGTCTACTAGGTCAGGCTTAGAGTTTAATTCAGGCAATTGATCCTTCTTATTGAGTAGTTTCTGATAGTACAAACAGATATGTCTTTTTCCTGAAGAGATACATGATTCTGAATCTGATCTGGAAGATGAAGAAAGAGGCACAGTGTTTTCTTCTCAAATTTCTTATTCAGACTCAGAGGGCAGATTAGTTTCTGACTCTCCCTGTAGGGGTTTCTCCTTCTGTTAGACTATTTCTAGAATGTACCAGTGTTTTCTCAGTCCCTCAGAAAATACTATGAGCTGTTACAGAAGGAATTTCCAGAACCTTCACCTATTCTTCCACTACTGTCAGCTTTGTAGAATGCATGTGTTACTGCCTGGGATTTTTCTGATAGCCAGCTGCCCTAAAAAGGTTTATAGGATATATAAAGTTCCTCATTCTTTTATGTTTTTATGCACTCTTCACAGATCTGACCCAGCAGGTATAGCCTTATATAATCCTACTTCTGCTAAACATTTAGTTAACTCCAACCCTACTCTTTCTGATAAAGATGGTAAGACTACTGAAAAATATTGGGAAAAGTGGATGCTTCTGAAACTTTAAATTTCAGAATTTTGAATTGTCAGGCTCATATGTTATAGTTTGTTCTGACTAATTGTGAAAGTATGATGAATATTTTATCTGCAGTTTCTTCTTGTGAGGAAAAACTTGGTTTAAATAATTTAATTTCTTCTATTGTACAAGCCACCACCACTCCTTGTTTACAGGGTGTTTATGACTCTGTTGATACCTATTCCGGGACAATGGCCACTGGTACTATTTTGAGGTTTGCCTTTCTGCATTCTCAGAACCTCCCAGATGATGTTTAAATGAGACTTTAAATTGTCCTTTGGATAGAGATTTAGTTTATGCCATGTCTGCTGCATTGGTGATCAAAAATTGTGATGAAAGGGCTAAGCTGATATAAGTAATCTCTAAGATTTTTCAGCCCTCCATTTTTTTTCTAAGGGATTCACTAAACCCTCATCCAGTTTTGGCCAAATCAAAATAGTCAAAACAAAATGCAAGTAAACAGATGTTTAACAAAAAATGGCAAAGGGGATTCCAAAAAAGAATTCTAGAACCTCCCAAAACCAAGGATAGTCTAACAAGTCTGAATGACTATTTAAGGGACCTCATCCGCCGCTCCCACCCTGGCAGACAAATTTTCCTTCCAATAATTCTGAATCTCCACCTTTTTCTTTGGCAACAGATAGTTTCAGATAAATGGGTTCTGAAGGTATCTGGTTTACAGATGGCAGTAGGAGGAAACTCTTTCTTTCTAGGGAGCAATCCCTCATCCACCAGACCAGACTTTCTTATTTCCACATGCCCTTCATCACATGCTGTCTTTTGGTGTGATAGAACCAATTCTTCCTTTCCAGGTGGGAAAAACCTTTTATTCAAGGGTGTTTTCAGTGACAAAGGAAGAAAGTAAATGCTTGGACAGCAGTTCTGGATCTTTCTTTCCTAAATCTATGTGTGATGTTTCCCAAATTAAAAATGATGTCACTTCACAACCTGCTACATCTTTTTCCTCATTCAAGTTTCCTGGTAACACTGGATTTAAAGGATGTTTATCATCACATCCCTATTCATCCCAACTTCAGGTGTTTCTTAAGGTTTTGTGTGTCTGAATCACATCATTAGTTCCTCAGGCTACGCTTTGGACAATCCATTGCACCAACAGTGTTCACAAAGTATCTAGATCCAGTTATAGCTCACTGCAGGCTAAGGGTATCCACATTTTTCCATATTGAGACAACTTACTTATCTTTGCACAATATTTTTCAAAGTGTCAGGAATCTCTCTCTCTTTGGTAAGAGATCTCTTACACAAGCTGGGATCCCAAGAGAACATTTAAAAGTCTTTTTTGACTCCTTCACACAGGACTGTATTCATGGGGTCTAGACACCTCAGTTCAAAGAGCCTTTCCTCCACAAGAAAAAATTATCTATGTCAAGATCTGTTTCTAATGTCTTCCTCTCAGACCTTGGTCACTTGAGGAAATACCTCAGGATTTTCAATCTCATGGCATCTGATTCTCATGATACCCCTGGCAAGACTCCACATGAAAAATATACAATTTTATTTGATGTCTCTTTGGTCCCAGCGCCAACATCTTTTGTCTTTTCAAATCCCAGTGCAGGGATTTGTCAAAACAGAAATCAATTGATGGAGACAGCAAATATTCTTAAATCTGTGTTGACTTCATGTAAGAAGGTCTGGAAGACATATGCTTTTTTTTCCCTTGGACAGTAATGTTCCTGTATGCTTTTCCACCCTTTCCACACTGATATCCAGGGTAGTTCTGAAGATTCAGTGGGATTTCTCTAAGATTCGCTAAGCTTCACTTGCAGGAACATGTGAGAGATATAAAAAACTGTAAGTTTGAAAGCCCAGTAGCACAGCATTTTTTAAAATGTCATAAGGGCAACCCGAGTGGGTTGCAGGGCACTATTTTAGATAAAGTTGATAAATGTGATTATTTTGATGTTAAAGAGAGGCTTTTATACAAGGAAGCCCTGCTTATTTTAAAATTTGGAACTTTAAATCTTGATGGCATGAATGCTTATTGTAATTGGAAAGTTCTAATTTAATTAACTGATGATGTATTTAATTGGTTAATAGATATCTTTGGTTGTATATATAGTGTGCATTAAGTATGGGAATTTATTCCATTGAAGTCAGTGAATGCCAAGGTGCTAGAACGTAATAAATCTCTTTGTCTTTTTCTGCACTGGAGTGTCGTATTTAGTTTTGCTGCTTTGCTGTTTTCCTGAGTGTGTTGTTAAGCAGAATTCCCTAAGATCATTGTGGTGACTCCCTTCCAGCACAGACAACTGTGGTTCCCCTTCCTTTGGAAATGACCAAGACAATTCCTACAAATTTCCTCATACACTGGATCTACTCACACAAGAACAGGGGTGTATGATTCACCCAGGCTGCAATCAACTTCAATTGACTGCCTGGATGATAGGCCTTAATTCCCTTTAGGCACTGAGTATATCCAGCAGGTACTAATGGAGCCAAGAAAGCCTGCTACTAGAAACTCATATAATAGTAAATTGAATATGTTTTCTAGTTGGTGCCAACAACATAACCAGCACCATTCATGGCTAGTTGGTCACTGGTTTTGCAATATTTGTATGAGTTATTATCTTATGGCCTTTCTTACACCTTTATCAAGGTTAATTTATTAGCCATTTCACCATGTCTGCCCATGGATCCTCCTCCTTCAATGCACTATCATGAGAAAATGTTTCTGAAAGTGGTTTTGCACAAGAGGCCTCCAAGTTAACTAGTGGCCCCTCCTTGTGATCTTAATTTTGTGTTAGAAAAGTTAACTCTTGCTCTCTTTGAACCGGCTAATCTGACTGACTTGAGGTTCTTAACATCAAAAACAATTTTACTGATTGCTCTGACCTCTGCAAGAACAATATCTAAGTTGCAAGCTCTTATGGTGAGTCAACCCTATCTCATTTTGCACAGAGACAGTTTTATTTGAGAGCTAATCCTTCTTTTATGCCTAAAGCGGTATCCTAGTTTACTTTAAACCAAATTGTGCAGCTCCTCATTTTTCCCCTGAACCTACAAATGACAGGGGAATGATACTACATATCTTGGGTGTCCACAGGCAACTTAGTTACTGTCTTAACAGAGGTAAATCTTTCAGATATTTGGATCAATTGTTCATTTCTTGTTAAGGTAAGAAGAACGGATAAATTGTATCAAAACCAACTATTTCCAAATGGTTGTCTAAATCTATCACCTTTTGTTATACTCACTACAAAAAAACTATTCCAGGCAAGGTCAAGACCCACTCTACCAGGGCCTTGGCTTCATCTATGATTTTTGGAACTGGTTAGATTATAGAAGAATTTTTGAAGCTGCAACTTGGTCCTTGGCATATACTTTTACAAAGCACTATGAGCTTGATTCCTTCTTTAGTTCTAGATCAGGCTTTGATATGGCCATTCTCCAGGAGATCCCAGACTTTTCTTCTTCCACTTCCAAAATCTAGTAAGCTAGGGTAATCTACCCATATAGCTAAGGCTCCTGCAGCAGTGATCAATATGATGAACATAATACAGTTGTGTAATTAGACTTATCATAACAGTAGATGTCTGACTGACCACTGCTGCAAGTAGCCACTCCCACCTTCCATCTGCCCCTTTATTTTTTGGTGTGTTGTTTATGCCAGGATGTGGATATTTATTTTTGTTTTTCATAGCATTGTATTTTCATGGCTCAACCTACCTCTATATGTTGGCATGAAAGCTCTGAAGGGCTTGCCACCTAAGCTTGTCATTTTAGTCAGCTCAGCTCAAGCTGAGTGATGGTTTGGGCATGAGGAAGGTACCACATGACAAACTACTAAAATACAGGAAATTGTACAAGCTTCCAAAAAAAATACCTGCATATGAGGAGCAACACACCAGACTCAGTAAAAGGTACCTTGAAGCTTGGGAAGCTGACTGACTATTATATTCTTTGCAGGATATAACCTTGATAGCTAAGGCTACAGCAGCAGTGATCATTCAAACATCTAATGCTATGGTAAGTTTACTTGCATAACTGTACTTTATATCAAGAACTTACACAGTCCCAAACATCACACATTGAGAATAAAAATAAAATTGTGTAGTAACTAAAACAAGAATGCAGCCATCCATCCATCCATCCATCTATTCATCCATCCATCCATCCATAACCCCTTTTTTTCCATACCTAACCACATTTAATTCCTGTTAAAGACAAATAATTCATTGAAGTATGTGTTTGTTCATTGATATGGATAAAAGTGTACTTCCATTCAAAATATTCTCTATATCAGTTCACACCTAATCAGTTTTACCTCAAATGCATATGTAGATGGCATGAATGGGGAATTAGAGGTCCTACAGCAGTCAAGGAAGTGCATACCTACATCCACCAGCCTCACTACCAAAATGCAGTACTCTCTTCCAAAAATATATGTTAAAACTCCCAAAACTGGTAACCTAATCATTCTTGTAGACTTCAGCCTTAATTATTTAAGACCAAAAGACATCAATATGTCAAAACTCCTGGCCAGCTTAGGTATTACCAAATAAGTTCTGAAGCTACTAGACCAAACCCTCAATCTAATCGGCATACCTTACTAGATCCTGTAATAACTAATAAACCTGCAATGATATCTAACCTCCTTCAATGATCACTGTCCCTTTAC
Source organism: Protopterus annectens (assembly GCF_019279795.1). Lineage (NCBI taxonomy): Eukaryota > Metazoa > Chordata > Ceratodontiformes > Protopteridae > Protopterus > Protopterus annectens. The sequence goes on along the minus strand of NC_056725.1, from coordinate 127,264,254 downwards.
TTTTTCAGTACATAAGCTAGCATCAAAATAGATTCTAAACTTATTACTTTCAGACCCAAAACCATTTAGAATACCACTAATCTTAAAAAAACACCTTGCTACCCTTGATTGATCTCACTTACTTGTCAGAAAAGACCCCAAGGAAGCAGCTAACAACCTTACCAATACTCTACTGCACTTACAAAATAAATCCTTTCGCTTGGTACAAATAATACTTATTACATGATGAAGCATGCCACAATTGGAAATGCAGCTCCTCCACTGATTCCCAAGCCAAATATAGCTGACTATGCAACCTAGCCAAGCAATCCATTCGCAGACACAAAAACAACCACTAGCAAAACAAGCAAATCTCACTTTTAGCCAAATCTAAAAGATTCTGGAGAAAAATCAACCTACTGATTAGTCAAAAAAATGCAACACAGCTCCACTCCACTGAACATCTCTAACACCAGCACATACAAACTCTCACTCACTGTCTTCCTCAATGAGTTCAGCAACCTGCCACACATCAACAACATAAACATACCACCCCCAACAGCCACCATCTCCTCCCTTTGCATTTGACTATCCCACTTCAAAAAGATTAGAACCAAACAGATTGAAACACAGCTGGACCAAATACAAATAGATACTTCCCAAGGTTCAGAAAACCTAGCCCATTGGTTCATTCACCTTTGTAAGGACTTCATCTCTCATATTCTCACTCACTTATACAATCTCTGCTTAACTAAAAAGATTACACCTTAGATATGGAAAACAGCTATAGTCACTTCTATGCTAAAACTACCCAAGCCAACTAAATATTTGCAATTCTGTCCTATCTCAATACTTCCCACTTTAGGTAAAATACAAGAAACAGCATGTACCAAATTACTGCTTATTTGCATTAATACCATATTCTATCCAGGAAGCAACATGGATTCTGGTCTAGATGCACCACCATAACAGCTGTCTTCTCCTCATAGATGATACCATAGATGATACCATATCCAATAAGGACAAAGGCAAACGGACAGGAGCCCTCTTTATTGACCTTACAAAAGCCTTTGATCTAACTGACCATAACTTACTATTGGACAAATTAACTGAAATAGGCATTACTGATGAGGCAAAAACACTTTCTTATACAAACTCAGCTCCAGAATGACTTCCAAATCTTCAACTAGTGGCTAATAGGCCAAATACATATACTCATTCCCTCAAAAACAAAAGCAATGCTATTCAAAACAAACCAAAAATAGTCAAAGTACCCAGCTTCCATAATATTAAAGATGTTAACAATACCCCCATAAAAATGACTGCATCATTCAAATACCTTGGTATTTAGCTAGACCAGTCTTTACCGTTCAACTACACATTCAAAACACATGCAAAAAGATTAACACATTACTGTTTTGGGCAAACAAGCTATCACGTCTTCTGTCCAAGCCAGACAAAGCTTCCATAGTCAAAGGGGTACTCTTATAGCAATTCAAATATCAATTCCACACTGTAGCTGCAGCCTCAAAGAAAAATGCCACAACCTTACAAATAATCTGCAATAAAATCTGCTGGTTCATTAGTAACCCCCCCCCCCCCCCAATAATGAACATTGCTGCCTAACTCTCACCAAAGTAAAATGGCTCAAAATACATTTGAGACCCAACCTCCTATTAGGATCAATAATTCACAGATCACTTTCTATTGAGGCATTGTCCCATCTCACTCATAAACTTTTCATCAAAGGTCCCACATATAATCTCAGGGGTATCTATCAATCTCAAACCGCCGTACTAACTCCCAAAAGTAAACTTTATTGCACTGACCATACATTCTCCATCTTAGCACCTATACTATTGGACTCCATTCCTCTCTCAATCTGAGACATCCTTCAGACAACAACTCAAGTAACACCTCTTCACCCAAGCAAAGTGCTGCTGCACTCATTCAGGTCATGCCACGTGACCCTGGCAGCTCACTCGCACATCTCTTTATCCCTATTTCATCGTTCCTTATCTTGTCACCCCCTTTACTTACTGCCTGTCATTCATCCCTCTTCCCCCTTCTCTTTGCATCTGTCTCTCTCTCTTCTTCTCCATTCTACTCCTCTTCCATCTGCATGCCTCTCACACCTTTTCTCTGTCTTCTCCCCATGGTCTCCATTCTTGCTGCGATTCTCACTTGCCTCTTCTAATGCCTTCATACCTCTCCATATAATGATACGCTGCTATCCCTGTAGCATAAGCCATCTCAGTCATTATGGCTACATCTTATCCATAAAGTTCTGCTAAGCATAATTCCATTTTTTTCATCCCTGTTATGACATTGTTAACTGCTTCTTCGACTAAATGTTGTAGCATATCCTTGTATCTGTAAATATATTTTGTTAATTTCTTATGTGATCCTATTTACCTAGGCTGAGCCTGAAACAATAAAAAAATAAATAGAAGGAAGAAATGTTAGGAGGTAATCTTTCAGTCGTTACTTTGCGGGAAAATAACCCTTCTTGAATCTGATTTTTGTAGTACCCATCCTTTTTTATGTAAAAAAAACACAGGCTATCCTGAAAGATATGAGGCACCTAGTCCAGAGGAATGAATGTGCAGTTGAATGTAGAGTTTGTCCTTCTTCACAAAATTTAGATACAACACTTAGAATAGCTGTGTAAACTTGGTAATGAGAGATACAAGGCACAATCATGCAGACTATATGTATGTGGTTACTGGTAAAGACTCATAATGACAGTGAGCAATGTAAAATGCTGGTGAGCAGCGTAAGTGCCATATAGTGCAGCAGTATAGTTCTCAGACAACCAAGGAGTACATAGAAACTGTAAGGTTGGTGAACAGCTTAGATGTCATACGATACATTAATACAGTTCGTGGACATCTAATAGTACACAGCTTAGGTATACCCAAGCATTAATACAGTTCTTGGATGTCTGAGGTACAGAGATGTTGAAAAATCTTAGGTGTCATGCAATGCATTAATCCAGTTCTTGGACATCTAAGGTACGGGGCTGCTGCATAGCTTAGGTGTCATAAAATGCATTAATACAGTTCTTGAACATCTAAGGTACAAGGATGATACACAGCTTAGGTGTCATACAATGCATTAATGAAGTTCTTGGACATCTAAGGAACATGGCTGCTGCATAGCTTAGGTGTCATACAATGCATTAATACAGTTCTTGAACATCTAAGGTACAAGGATGATACACAGCTTAGGTGTCATACAATGCATTAATGAAGTTCTTGGACATCTAAGGTACAGGGCTGGTACACAGCTTAGATATCCCAATGCATTAATACAGTTCTTGGACATCTAAGGTACAAGGATGATACACAGCTTAGGTGTCATACAATGCATTAATTAAGTTCTTGGACATCTAAGGTACAGGGCTGGTACACAGCTTAGATATCCCAATGCATTAATACAGTTCTTAGATATCTAAGGTGCAGGGGTGGTACACAACTTTGGTGTCATACACTGCAGTAATATAGTTCTCACACGTTTAAGATAAAGGGATGGTGCATAGCTTAGGTGTCATATAATGCACTAATACTTTTCTTGGACATCTAAATTGGGATGGTATACAGATTAGGTGTCATACAATGAATTAATATAGTTCTCACACAACCTAGGAAAAAGTAAAAACAGCAGGTATGATTCACACTTGAGTGCTACTGAATATGATAATACAGTTCTCTGACAACTGGAGAGAACTTGGAAATAGCAGGAATGCAGATATATTACATGGCTTACATGATATATGAAAATAAGAGCAATGCGCTAGATATACATTCGTACAATTAGCAATGCATTTCAAAGAAAGGATATTACACATACGTAATTGTAATACAGGGTGTAAGCAATGCAGTTAATGCAGTGATATCTGAAAGCACTGGATACAAATATAGTGATTATCATAACTGTTATACTGTTCACAACACTTGCTCCAGTTCCAGGTGTGACTGCTGTAAATCAGCCTAACCGGGCAGTAAACTGCTTCAGAATGGACATCCTAATGTAACAAATGACAATCAATATAATATCATGACAGGAGTGCGTAATACTAGAAAACTAAACAAGAAAACTCTCTGAAACCTTGAGTCCTTCCTTACCTTCAAAGATATCAGCATTTGTGTAAGTACAGAAACTTGGCTCCAGTTTAGTGATGGCACTCCCTGTATTCCAAGGTGCAATGCTTATTGTGCATTCAGACCCATCAGCAACTGGGTCTATATTATGTTATCAAATGTTGAAAACATCGAAAACATAAATATCGACACCAAAACCTCGAACAACAAAATCATCGAAAGCTGAAAATGTAGAATAGCATAACTGTGAACTGTCATGGTCAGCCAACATCGTGTCCTGCATGCTACTGAGCAACAGAAATTAAATAAATAACCCTATAAACTACCTTAACTCTATCCAATAAACAATACAGCAAAAGATCATTGCCAATTTAATCTACTAAATAAATCAATGTGAATTTACACAACATAACATACTGAACTTCAGCAGTGCATTAATGTAAGAATGTATTGTAACTAATGTCTATATCAATACAACAAATACCTATAAATACCTAACGACCTAAATGTCAAAATACCAGTCCTCATATTTGCTATTGTGGGGGGGCACCCCCACTAAATATATATACCATCTCCGAGATCGCACTACAGTGAGCAAAGGGCAAGTCCAGCATTTTCGGTAAGCTTTTTTTTAGTAAACATTTACTTTAATACATACATGTATACCACTGTTGTCGTTTTTCCTATTTACTGCATATCATTCGCACACAATGTCGTAGTAATGTGCTACGTCACAAAATTCACTGTGGCTAACTATGGTTTTTCAACAATCCGATTTTTGCTATTTGCAGCTTTTGGAATTGTCAGCTTTCGATATATTGGAAGGCGATATTTACGTTGTCAGTCTTTTTACAGTTTGATAATGTAATATAGACCCCAGCACCTGTGGGGGGGGGGTATCAATATTTATTCATAAGCCCACTGTCTCTCACCAGATTTCTCATGATACAAATTTGGAACTAGGTGAATTCCTATTTGCAATCAAAAGAAATAATTATGGAAACCCATCTTTGACCTGTTTAGGGCATGTGGGATACCTTCTTCAGTTAAAAACTTAAACATCAAACCAAATACATTTCTTACGGGTAATGTACATAAACTGGCAAACATATACTTCCACCAAAAAATGTACCCAGAGATTTCTGGGCATTGTAAATGCTAATTTGTGTGAAGAAACTGCCAACCTACCCAACAGATGTCTTAACCTTCTTAATCTTATATTTATAAATATTTGACATGAAACGTGGAACACACAAAAACCACGACAAAAACAATCCAATTTCCAAGGGAAGCAAGAAGGACCACAGGGAACCAACAAAGATGTATAATGCAAATCTGTTTATTCCAATACTAAGCGCTTTCATCTGAATTGTAAGCAGACTTTTTCAGAGCATACAACCACAACTCCATACAGGTTTTTATAATCCAATAATTGATCATGTAACCCCACACACCCACAAAGTTAAAAACATTTTCATCTATTAACTACAAAATTGCACACAAAAAAAACATAAGGAAAATAAGAAAACATAAATATGTAAAAATTTCACACATAAATTCAAACCTGATAAGACTTTAGCTTTAAAACACTACCTATAGAAATGTGCTCATTAAGTCTGGGGGGGGGGGCTTAGCATTTAACCTGAGTTGCCAAAGCAATACATGTTGTTCCAGTAAGTCCTCCCAAGGACCTCCCCTAAAATTTTTTAAAACACAGTCTAACCCAAAAAACAAAAAATAGTGTAATGGATAATCATTGACATCTTTAGCCAAGGAGTTAGTGTCCTTTTTCTTTTTAATGTCAAGGGAGTGTTCATATATCGGCTCCCTTAATTTTTACAGATGATACCCTATTATGAGCTACAGTGACTGCCTTAAGGTGTTGTGTGTTTACCTGGGCAGTACAGTGCATCTCATTGCCTATCAATGTACACCTTTGTCTAGCAGTATCTTTGCTACAGAACAAATTGCTCATTCCACACAATGATGCTGAACTACAGCGTGTGCTTATCTACATGATACCATAATGTTCATCTGTCTCGTTCTCTATATAGATATGTATGTATGTGTGTGTGTGTGTGTGTGTGTGTGTGTGTGTGTGTGTGTGTGTGTGTGTGTGTGTGTGTATGCAGCTATATCTCTCTCTGTGTGTATATATATATATATATATATATATATATATATATATATATATATGGGTCTATCTCATCCCACCAAAATTATATTTCCTTGAAATGTAATTTCACGAGCCCATTTTTCCAAAAATGCACTTTCACGAAAAACTGTTTCAAAGAACAGCAAGTTAGGCTGCTGTTGTAGATCATGGCACAGTGAGGATAAGGTAATATTCCCTTTTCCCAACTGTAGTGCGATCTTGGAGTTAGACTATTTAAGTAGCGGGGGTGTGGGAGGTGCAGGGGGGCTTGCCCCCTGCATAACTGTGTTTAGTGTTGTTCATTTTTTTTTTTTTTTGCGTTGAATCGGTTTTTCGCTGAAATGCATTTTTGGATGAATGCACTTTCGGAAAAACAGGCTTGTGAAATTACATTTTGGAGAAATGTAATTTTATTGATTCAAATTAGACCCATATATATATATATATATATATATATATATATATATATATATATATATATATATATATATACTTAAACCCAAAACTGCAGTGCACATAGCCAGTGCACGGACCAAACCACATACAACTCAAAAAATAGGGTCCAGCACTATTAAAAAAGTCTACATATCAGTCAGAGTTAACAGGAATAACAAGCCACTCAGTATAAAAGTATACATGTTAGTTTTGTCATGCAAAATACAGTCTTCACCACACAGTGGGTGCGAGCAATCCCACAACACAAAGAAAGAAAAATTATGAATCATTAACTTGGGAGCTTTATATAAGCCGGGTTTAAATGAATATTGGTAGATATTTATGTTTATTAACTAGTTAATATGCTTGCAATATATATTTATCTACATGCTGTGTGTATTTTTAGAAATCTAAATTTGGATTTTATATCTATGCTTAGTAAGGTTTAATGGATGAACATCACCTTTAAACTGTGTGTGTATATATATATGAATGGAGGATAGTTTGATGTTACTATCACACTGAGGACGCCAGTGGAGAAATCGGTTTGTGTTTGTGTTGTTGGATTGCTCACAGCCACTGTAATGTGAAGACTGCATTTTGCATGACAAATATTGAGTGTCTTGTTATTCCTGTTAAGTCTATGGTTGATTGACTGATATGCAGACTTCTTTAATAGTGCTGCACCTTATTTTTTGAGTTTTTATATATATATGAAAAATCCAGCAAACAGCACAATTAACAAAGCCAGGGCCAGCCGATATCTAGTCCCAGTATGCCTTCAGCATATGTATCAAATGCTGAACAAAAGCATAGATGAAAACATTCAGCATAGTTCAAATGCTGAAAATAGTGCTGGACCTTATTTTTTGAGTTTATATATATATATATATATATATATATATATATATATATATATATATATATATATGTATATATATATATATATATATATATATATGTATATATATATATATGTGTGTGTATATATATATATATATATATATATATATGTGAATGAGAGAGAGAGAGTGATCCGAAAGCGCTCATCATTTTGCATTATGTTAATAAAAGTTTCTATTATATGTTTAGTGGCCCTTTGTCTGAATGTTTTATCCGGTGCAGATTTTTATTGGTTGTTCCTTACCTTGTTGGTTTTGTATTTATATATATATATATATATATATATATATATATATATATATATATATATATATATATATATAAATGTGTGTGTGTGTGTGTGTGTGTGTTTGTAAATATCTAGTACTTACTTATGAACCTATATGTATAGTTTCATAGGTAAGTGTAGGCCTTTTTAAGCCAAGAGAATTTTCCTTCAACTTATGAATCAAACCCCCAGCTTTACTATTCCTCCATGCAGGACTAGCATAGTCCTGCACGGAGGTGGCCATTTAGGAGCAGGACAGCAGCACACCATGCATATTAATGAGCACCTAATCTTAAACGGAGCATGTAAGAGTGCAGGGGGTGTGTCTGAGAGCAGAACTCTCAGAATATACACACCCCCGCAATGAAGGACAGCAGAAAGGGCCAAGAAATGAGAGAGACGCTCATAGGTGTCTACATATCCCCATCAACAGTCCCCTTCGTGTACAACAGCAAGTATACAGAAATAAAATGAACAAACCCTTTTTTTAAATTCGATTAAAGCTAACCATAGGTGCGTGGGTGTGCCCATCGTTTAGCTACGGTTAATACAGCTTAAATGTCTGAAGAGGATAACAAGGAAGATATATGCAAATGAAGCAGCATAGCAATAGTGTAGTAGGCAGAGCATTCACCTTACGAGCAGGCATTCCTGGTTCAACTCCCACTGCAGCACTCTCCATGGCAAAGCACTTTATGAATAATATTTATATTGCATAACCCACTAAATAACATATGGTAATGAACTGGAGTACTGCAGTAAATGCACATGTGAGGTGTCAGTATCATAATGAATAAAACACTAGTAAGCAGGTTTAAGCACCAATATGCAGTAGTAAGCATATTTAAGCAATGGTAAGTGGGTTTAAGCCCATTTGCACGGGGGTAAGCAATGTGCACACAGGTTAAGCAATTTTGAAGCTAACTCTCTGTAAGCATATGTAACTGGAGGTTAGCGTTGCTTACCCTCATGCAAACCCATGCAAACCTGCTTATAAATGCTCAAAAGTGCCCTAATCACTCTGTATCCAACAGCCCTTGTTCTGCCCATCAACAAAATAAACAGCCTTGCAGGTCTTGAACCCAGGACCCTAGACAGTATAGTCACAGTAGTTAACCACCAAGCCATCATAGTAGTACAGAAGGATGAGGTATAGTAAAATCAAACTGAACCTGTGAAAGGAATCAGTATACAGACATATGTGCATCAACCCACTTCATAACATAAATATGTGAACTGGAGTACAGCAGTAAGCCCAGAAGTCAGGTGTAATTGTAATAGAGTGTTGAAGTCCCCAATAAAACACAAGGACTCCATACAGTGTACTTACACATGAATCATGGAAACCAGGCATACATATAAGGTGCAATGAATAATAAACCAATGCCAAAAAAGGAAACAGAATCCAAAGTCTAATGTAAGCAATGCTAAGCATTGTACAGGCTAGATTAGGAGGTGTAAGCAATGTGTAGGCTAGCTAACTCAGTGTGCCCGGAGGTATACCCCTTTAAACAATGCCAACCATAGGTAAGCAGGTTTGCCCATAGCTTAGCCTTTTCAAAACCAGCCAATCACAGAAAAGTGTGGGAAATCAGCCCTACTTAAACCCAAGAGGCAGGAATACATCTCATAACTGGTTGTAGTTCCCCTTGCAGGCACCATGTCAGGAAGGGAAGAAGGTGTGCGCTTTCGGGTGCAGTGCTGGTGCATCTAGGAGTCCAGAGTCATGGCAGGACTCCTTGTCAAAGACCATGATCAGAGACTGCTGCAAGGCCAGTACTAGGGCTTCCAATATAAGGTGGAGGCCTGGGACCATCTCGTCTGTGACCTCACCAGCGCCACTGGCATATTCTGAAGTGGTGAGCAGGTCAGACATCATTATGCCGACCTGAAGCGGCGTAAGGGGGACCTCTTGGACCAGTGGATCCAAGAGACTAGAACAGAAGGGGATGTCCCAGCTGTGTTTAAGTATCACCCCACTATGTGTGTAATAATTGCCAGCTCATGTATATCATGGATAGGTATGGCTGAATATTTCTCTTATGTCACCCACAGCTGCAATGGAGCAGGCAGCAAACCAGGAGGCCCACGTCAGTCTCCTGATGAGGTTGCAGCATAAGGCAGGTCAGTAATACTCATGCATTTGCTGTCATAGGAAATAAAACTAAAAGTATTAGTAATTTAATTGCCTGTATAAAACCTGTATTATTCAAGGCAAGTACTGCATACACTGGAGAATATGGCAGGAAGAGTCTCATATAGTTTGTATGTAAATAAACCGTAATAGTCTGGCAATAAAATTCTAACTGCTGGACTGCATGTGTGTACTCTGGTATCATATGGTAATGTAGATTTACAATAACGTAATAGTACTGTTGTATTAAGCACTGTTACCCACACTGTGCACCATAAACAGAATATGTAGAAATGCCTGTATATGACTGGTGTAATCCCCAGAGGCCATTTAGTACAACTGAAAGACACATAGACAGAAAATAGGGAAAAGGCAGACAACAAAACCCAAATAGCACATGCAACCGAGATGTGAACTGTCATATTTTTAGCTCACACAGCCATGGTTAGAATCCTGGCAGTGGAAGTAGTCTGCATACAGAATCATACCCTACAACTGTACTGATATGTCCAGAATGTCAAGTAAAGTAGCCCATATCTGGGGCCTGTCAATCTGTTCCCCTGTGAAATCAGTGGGATGATCCCAAACGTATAGGCAGCAAACAGGAAATGCAACTGATTGACACACATCTATGAAAACAAAGCTGGCACACTAGAAACTCCCCAAACCCATATGAGAGTAAGAAGCCATGTATGTCCCATTTACACCCCCATGTTGTCAAGCTGTGACCAGAGTGTGTACAGTAACAGAGTAAGATGTATGTGCATAATAATAATGTGTAATCTGGTATTGTGTGTGGCAACATTCAGGTAGTGCTAACAAACAGTTCTCCCACAGGTCTGTCGGATACCAACACTGTACCCAGTAATACAAGAATTTTACCCTGTACTGGTACTGTTTACATTGGTATTGTATGGCATTGTGACTGGTTGCAGTTGCTCTGAATAACGAGGCATTAGTCATCACTGTTGCCCACACTGTGCTACAAAATATAACTGTCTAGGATATCTGTATAAGGGTGTTGTAATACAAGGTCAGAATGCCAAAGCACAAGAGAATTATAAGACAGACAGCAGATAGGAGATATACAGCAGTATCTATATAGCACACACAACTCTGATGGACAGTCTTTAAGCTGTAGCAGACACAGCCATGGTCTGAATCCTGGGAGTGGAAATAGGCTGCATACAGAATCATACCCCACAACTGTACAAGTAAGACCAGGATGTCCAGTATATGGGCCCATATCTGCTGCCTGTCCCCCTGAGAAGTCTGTGGGATGATCCCAGATGTTTAGCCAGCCAACAGGGAATACAAGTGATTGTCAAACATCTATGAGAACAAACCTGTCACTGAAGCAACTCCTGAAACTGCAAGGAGAGTAATAAGCCAAGTATGTCCTATCTACACCCCCATGTTGTCAAGCTGTGACCAGAGTGTGTATAGTAACAGAGTGAGATGTTTGTGCATAATACTAATGTGTAATCTGGAACTTTGAGTGGCAACAATCAGGTAGTTCTAACAATCATTGCTCCCACAGGTACGCCAGATATGAACACTGTGCCGAGAAATAAAACCCTTCATACCCTGTACTGATACTGTTTACTCTAGTATTGTAGGGAAAAAGACTCCCTATGCTGTGGAACAAAATCCCGGTACATGTGAGGCAGAGCACCTCGCTGGCCTTGTTCAAGAGAAATCTTGACCAATGGATGGGAGATCGCAGATATACCCCAGGGATTACCTCAGTGTCACTGCTCGACAGAGGCACAGCAAAATAATGGGTATAGTTCCCCATACTAAAGGGGTGGCATAAGCCACAAAACGATGGGCTAGGCTTGTAAATGCCCTCGGGCAGATAGCCTAGTATGAACCTATGAACCTATGAACCTATGAATAGTGAGTGTTGCAGTTTCTCTGGATAATAAAGTATAACTGATCACTGTCACCCAAACTGTGTTACATAATATAACTGTGTAGGAAAGCATGTATAGTGTGTGTCAAGTCAATAAAGGTTAAAGAGGGCAATAGTCTAGATATGTACCGGTACACCTGTATGTGGTCAAGACATGGCCAGAGTCTGTGCAGAAAGAGTTGGATAGCTATGTGCACAACATCAACCCATAATCTGGGAGTATGTGTAGAAACAGTTAGTGTTAACAAACATTTCCTCCACAGGTATACCAGGTAAGAGGTGTATACTGCAGGTAAAACCAGTTCATGTATAATGATGACAACAGCCATATCACTGTCCAGACTAAGGCTATAGAGTAGTGCAGTAAGACTTGTAAGGTACAGATAACAGCACTGACTAGGAAAGTAATGTGGATTACAGGAATATACTAGTTGTTAGCTGACATATTCCCCCCCCCCACCGTATCTCCAACAATAAACTACATACCCACCTCAACCGGTATGTAATGTCTCCAGTGTTCTGATTATGCCATATTGGTTAATAAATATTTATATTTGTTTCCATGCATGTGCTATATTGAATTATTCCAACATTGGTGGCATGGTGCCATCAATGTACCTGCATGCTGTTATTGTCACTGTGGTCCCATATATGCATGTGTTCTGTTTGCTATACAACTGTTCCATATCTGGTGTCTGGGTTAATGGGAATATCTATGCATGCTGTTATACCTAACCCTGGAATTTGTTGACTATTACTAATACACATATGATGATAAAATCTAAACACTATAGCACATTTGGGAAGGCCAGTCCCAGCGGACCCACCTTTCCCACCTCAGCTGGCCATGGCACTGAGCACCAGCATGTCTGGGGCCCAACCCGTGACCTCCCTATCCATTGGTCCTGCACCAGCTTCAGGTGGAACCACCTCAGGGGATGGGGCTCGCCCCCCCTGGGAGTGGACGTGGAAAGGTACCAGTAACCCATCGCCAGGTCTGGGTCGTGGTGCGTAGAGAGCTCAACCAGCAGTTTGGTGATCTTCTACACCAGCTCAAGGGCCGCATGTCGCAACTAGAGCATCAGTCTGGCTCTGCGACTCAGCCTCCAGCGCAACCACCATTGGGGCTGTGAAGGTGCAGTGGTGACTGCCCATGGATGGGGACCTCAGTCCCACTGTTTCCACTAGGGAGCTCATGGGCTTCTGATTTCCCGACAACCCTCCCTATCAAGGTGTTTACACCCACATGTGTCATATACCGCCCCTGTATGCATATTGTTTGTCTTGTCTGTTAACCAACCCAACCTACCTCCCCACATATACCTACTACCACTCCCCAACATCCCACTCTCACCTTAAAAAAAGGGGGCAGTCTGTTCCCAAAAAAAAAATATCACACCCCATACATAGCTGTCCACTGGACACATGTAATCAGGTCTAACTGGCATCACAACATATTATTGTTGTCCTCACCCCTCTCTCAGTGGTTTGAGTGTCTAAATCTTCCTCCAAATTCAGTGTATATGCACAGCTGTTGCTGTAGAAGAAATGGGCAGCCATGGACCTTCCCTAGACCCTTCCTGCACATCCCTAGCTATTTTTCCTACTGTCTTTCCCTCTTTGTGCCCCTTTTTTACCACTTTCCTATGAACCCTTTTTTCTTTTCTTTTAAATAAATTAGCATGGGGGTAAGCACTTTTAAGCAGCAGTAAGTGGGTGTAAGCCTGTTTGCATGGGGATAAACAATGCCTACACAGGTTAAGCAATTTAGAAGCTAACTGAGTATAAGAAACTGTAACCGGAAGTTAGCAGTGCTTACTTACGGGCAAACCTGCGCAAACCCGCTTACAACTGCTCAAAAGTGCCTTATTCACTCTGTATCCAATAGCCTCTGCAAGGCTCAAAACCCAGATCCTGCACACCATAGCAAAGTGATTTACCTGTAAGCCATGTCAGATATTCGTAAGCCTGATGTTTTCACAAACATATCATCCAGCCCAGTCATTCAACAATACAGAGAATGTATTCCAGCATGTATGTGTGTGTGTGTATAGATATTATTATCTAAATAGATATAACATATCTATATATGTAGATATAATATAGAAATATATATATATATATATATATATATATATTTAAACATATATAATACAAATGCATACATCTATAGATATATATGTCTACATCAATATGTCTACATATATACAGCAAGTTATATATATATATATGTAAGCAGATATATGTATCTACATAGAGATATACGGACATATATCTGTAGATAATGGGAATATAACATAAACATATATGTCTACATGCGCCGTTACTGGGGTTGAGAGGCCCCAAACAACATACATCTTGTACGAATAGGTATCCCCCCCACACTCACACACGTCTGCCCTGCAATACACTGCCAACTGTTGCAGCCCCGATACCCAGGACCTGTCACGACGTGGGCACAAGATGTTAACAGTACTCCTGTCAGGCTGGTATCAGTAACATATCATGCAGTACAGTCTGGCTCCCATAAAGAATGTACAATGTGGTAGCAATCAACATACCTAGGAGACAGATACACAGACACATATATGCAGATACATATATATATATATATTTATATATATATATATATATATATATATATATATATATATATATAGATATATATATATATATATATATATATATATATATATATATATATATATATATATATATACATATATATACATACACACACATATATATATATATATATATATATATATATATATATATATATAAAACTACAAATACACACGCAGATATATGCATAGTAAGATACATATGTAGAAGGTGCCCACAATATGGAACAGCCACTATTCCTACAGTTACCACCTTACCAGCTGGAGACTGTATGAGCCACCCATACAAATGAAAATTATTTCCTGCAACATATAACCACAGAGAGATCAAAGGATATAACACCACACACAGGTTTGCATAAATGGGAAAGCTGTATTTGTGTACTATTACAGTTGTATATGCCATGTCATATAGCTGTTTAGACATGGACATTCATATAAACTGAGTAATGCAGCTGTGAAACAGTTATACTAATACAGTAGTCAGGAAATGTTAACAAATGTTGCTGTCCAGGCCAAGGCCATCAAGTAGTACAATAGTAAAGACAGACTGGGCCACAGGATACCAAACAATCAACAGTAAGTAATGCAGATGTATAGTTCAACAGCCTCTATCTACACTCTGTAGACAATTCCTAGGGGGTAAAGACCTCCATTGACACAATGGGATGTAACTGTTACATAAAAAGGCATAACTGACACCATCACAAGCACACTGACAAACAGAACAGTCTGTATGGCAGGTGGCAGTAAGCCTGCATTTACCCAAGGTGGATTGTATGGTAATATACATCCATATACTTTAAGGCAGCTCACCTCTGATGGTCTTCAGGATTTTGGGCTTTCAGGATTCTGTAGCACTCCCATATACATATATATATATATATATATATATATATATATATATATATATATATATATACACATATATGTATATATAGATATATGTGTATATAGCTATATATGTATGCACATCCTATGTGTACAAATACGCCTAGTTATATTGGTATATATGTAGATATCACTAACTATATGTGCATACATATGTATTCTGATATACCTACTACTGTCAATATATATGTAGATATCCATATGTATATGTGCATATGTATCTCTATCTGTATATGTGTAGACATATATTGCTCTGTATATGTATATATCTGGGTGTTTATATGTATATCTATGTACATATACATATCCATCTATGTATGTCTATATGTATATGTATATGTCTATATAGATATCTGGACAATTATATGTACATATATCTTCACCATATGTCCTGAACATGGAGTGTAGCCCTACCTCAGCCCCTATAGTCCCAACTTCATAGTGCAAGGAGATGTCAGGTATGTATAGCAGATATATTTGTGGACTATTGCTACTGTAATAGGGAGTGTCTTCACAGACATGGTGTGTGTGGGAGGTCACATCTGCATTTAACGTGTGCCATTGGCTACTGACAGACATCCTAAGGACATCATAGTACAGTACCACTGCTAGCACGTAATGCTCCTGTGGACTACAGCAAAGATAATGGCCAATATATGTGGACAGTTTGACACACTCTGGACAGTCCAGAGGTATACATATAATCCCTTAGTGCAAGACATGTGGACCAGTCCTGACAATGTGGATTTTAACAGTCATGTAGATGGGTATAACACATAACTACTGGTATACATGTGCCCCCATAGGTTATGCATTCACACATCCCTGTCTGTCCTGCCACATAATAACCTCTGGTACAGAGGTGCCTTGGCCACATACTACCCTCTAGATATTGACATACATCTGTACAGCATCCCACTGCTCTGTCTGACATATATGACTGTTATGGTGGCCTGGCAGCAGTACATCTGGTATGTATCTGGACATTACATCTCACTGGGTAAGTACACTAAGCTGCTAGGCATGTAACAAAGCACTGTGCAGGCTACAGGCAGACCGGCTCAACACTGGCCTACATTTCCTGTGGGGGAATGCACATGTACCTGCATATATAGCGGGCTCTACAGGCATGCCACAGCACAGAGTAACATACACCTGTGTGAAAATGCATAACCACAACTAATGTGAACACAGCCACATATGGTATGCTAGCGTAATATTACAGTATATGGACTATCTGTTTAACATCATCCTCATATGTGCCACTCACATACTAACCTTACATATACTCGGCCGCTAGACAGTGTGGACCAATGCCTGTCTGTGGTATGGGACATGTGCGTGTATGACCCTATAAACATGTAGACCAATAGGGTAACATGCAGTGGAGCAGCATGTAACATCAGATAGAACAGGACCAAGAACAATGACATCTACCACAGTCTGTACACAGGCCAAGGTACATATTAACAATACACACACAGCCAACAATCACCATAAGTACACAGATCTCAGTACTGTACACACAACCACAGAATGTCCAGGTTATGTCAACAAATATAACCCCTACTATACATAACATGTGTAGCAGTCTGATATCTCACTGGATTGTTATCAGATATGATGTCACTAATTATGGTGTACAGTACATATGCACCCCTTACTGCATGACATATGTACAAAGGTTGACAGCATTTTGGCTGGAGGCACATACACAGGGCCAATATTGACATGTTGCTGTGATAACCTCATACATTTACTGTTAGTCAGTAACTTTCACGGCTGTCACCATCTACAGACTGCAATCCTCACACTACCTTCTGCAGTTCACAGACAGGTGCTCTGCAGGTAACACATAAAACAAAAGGCACCACACACTGGCCAGTCTGCAGATGACCTACAGATGTGTGTTTCCTCATAAACATAGCACTGACATGGCAGGTATTAAAACATGTAGGACAGCCATATCCATGCACACCCTGTTAAACCAACATTGCTCCAAATGCAGTATAGCAGCACTTACAGTCTGTAATCAGGTCAGGCACATCCCCCTCCTGTGTGTTGGCCTGTTTCTACAGTGTATGTTGTTAGAGGTAAATCCCCAATCCATCTGAGATGCTGTTTGCCAAACAACAGATCGAGTTCCTGCTCACAGTTAATGAAAGGCCCAACACCCACATGATGTTCCTAGATATTGGAGTGTGTTTCCATGCAATTGGCTATGGGAATGTTACCACAGCTGTTCCACATGCAATCAGCTAGAGGAGGGCTGCAATTTGTGCAGAGGCCATCATCAGATCATGAGCATCACTTAAAATACACATGCTGCTGCCTAAGCAAAGCAGGTGGAAGTCTCCACATCCACCAGAGCGGGAGTGAAAGAGGCAGAAAGAGGCAAAGAAAAGCTAGGGAGGGGTGGGAGAGTAAAACTTAAGTATGTTTGTGTCACACACCTACCAGTTTAGGGTATCTAACCCCTGACAACTATGTAGTGCTATCACATGTCCATGCAGTTATTGGATGCGCCACATAGGTTACATGTTGAGAAGCCATCAGAACGTATATGTGATGGCGAGTGACACCTGCAACAGGGATATGGTAGCTATGCAGTAGGTGTAGTACACGTGCCTGTCCACATGAACAGTTGTCAGCGTCAACACAGCCACACTCTCACAGGGATACACTCACATTGACACACTTGGCAGGGCCAGGAATACAACTCATCACTAGTGGGATTGCCATAACACAGTACTGTGCAGGTATCACATGCACCGCAGGGGTCATACAGAGGTTATATGTGCAAAGGTTATGTGGAGGTGTCGGACATCAGACAGCATGATTCAGTATGAAAATGGGGGTTGTAGTGAGTGTGAATGTGGCCATACACATCATACAACACACACACACAGACACAGGTGTCAGTACTGACTTGCATGGGTGCACTGCTTCATGGGTGTGTTGTGGTCAATGGTGCCAGATGGCTATACAAGGCTAGATGATGGGTATACCTTGGCATCAGGCCACATGACAATGGTCTGCATTGTGGCTCAGAGGTCTAGTGTCTAGAGTTGCACACACAGGTGAGTATTGTATTCACCATCCAGTCACCTGGGTGACTATTGCATGTGGCCAATGCTGTGCATTACTTGCCATGTATGTGTTCCTTAGTCCATGATATGGACAGTGTCTGGGATGTGCACAACTCCCACATGCATGTACAGTGACATGTGGAACTCTACCTGGGGTGTCTGGCCCATGTTGTGTACACAGATTATCATCAGATGTGCCAGTCCTGGCCTCATGTGGTGGGAACTATTAATGGACAGCAGGGTGACCCTGCACCTACATTGATAGCATGATACTGGTATTCCCTGGTGTCAGTGGCATCTGTCCATACAAGGCTTGTGTTTCAGGCATTATATGCCCTTTGTGGGTCACATTTGATGGCACCACAGGTGTTGCAGGTGTCCAGTGTGGAACATGGGGGAGGTGCACTGTTGGCATGTACATGCCTAATGGACTGATGGACAGGGTGCCATGTCCTCTGTAGCCCACTGCAATCACACCATGGTTACTATTATTGGGTAATATGCAGGGTACTACCAACATAGCAGCTGTTGCCTAGGCAAGTGTGTGTGTGTGTGTGTGTGTGTGTGTGTGTGTGTGTGTGTGTGTATGAGACATGGGTTGAGAGTGTTCCCTGGGTAATACAAGGGTTGCTAACATTGTTCAGCTGACATTGATGTCACATTTAGGGGTATGGATCTGTGCCCAGCCTCTCGGATATTTCACATCTGTTATCCCTGTACTGTGGACATTGTGATATATACTTGGGCCACCATATAAGAAGTTTGCAAATCCCACTCCACATTGAGTCCAGTTGTTACACACTCACAACCACCTCCACACAGGATATGAATGACAAACACACACACACACACACACACACACACCTGTCATGTCTGGGATTAGAATTCCTACCTAACTAGTATATTACACTACAGCACTACACAGTTATAGGACATGCCATGGAGATTACTGGAGTACTCCTTCCCCAAAGGTGTATTTCACAGTGAATGACATTGGCAGGATTGCCAAAGTAGGGCATTTGATTTGTACTGAGTGTGACCAGCCTAAAATGCATTGCTACCTACACAGACATAGAAACACACATAAAACATCCACAACTGCCATGTGTGGGAATATAACCCCTACCAGACTTCTATATCACACTACTGCATGATGCTGTTATAGGATGCACCACGGGGATTGCTGGAATGCCTCTTCCACAAAGGTGTATTTTACAGTGAATGACATCAGTAGGATTGCCAAAGTAGGGCATTTGAATTGTACTAAGTGTGACTAGCCTAAAATCCATTGCTCCCTACACAGACATAGATACACACACAAAACATCCACAACTGCCATGTGTGGGAATAGAACCCCTACCAGAGTTCTGTATCACACTACAGCATGATGCTGTTATAGGACACACCACTAGGCTTGCTGGAGTTCCCCTTTCCCACAGGTGTATTTCACAGTGAATGACTGCAGGATTGCCAAAGTAGGGCATTTGAATTGTACTGAGTGTGACTAGCCTAAAATGCATTGCTCTCTACACAGACAGAGACACACACATAGTTGCCATGTCTGGGATTAGAACTCATACCTAACTATTTTATCACACAACAGCAGTACGCAGTTATAGTATGTGCCATGGAGATCACTGGGCTACACCTTTCCCAAAGGTGTATTTCAAGGTGGATGACATCAGCAGCCTTGCCAAAGTAGGGCATTTGAATTGTAGGGAGTGTGACTAGCCTAAAAAGCACATTTATATCACATCATCAAAAGCCAAAAATACCGAACACCATTTAATCAAACCTAAATAATCTAAAGCACACACTATTGAGCATTCAGAACAGCAAATTTTTCCCAGGGAAAAAATTTGCTTTTCTGAAACACATTCACACAACACAGCCACACCAAAAAAACAGCAATCCATGCACGTACACTTAAAATCATACATCTAACCCTACACTAAACTATACAAACACTACTATCTATCCACTTACCTTAACCCAACCCTAACCCTAAGGTCCGTCACTATCGCACACTCACCTTACCCACGCCGTAACACTAACTCAATTAACCCGCCCCTAACCCTAAACTCTGTCACTATCACACACTCACCTCACCAGCACCCTAACCCTAACTCACGTAACCTGTGCCCTAAACCTAACGTCCACACAATCACACACTTACCTGAACCCCCGTAACTTTCTACCACAGTGCGAAAAATAGTGAAGCCACAAAAACAGACAACCAAATTCTTTCCCTAGGAAAGAATTCGATGTTCTGCAGTTTCACTATTTTTAGCGTTCGATGCATAGTGTTTGACATTGTGGCATTCGACATTATCGGCTTTCGATAATGTGATATGAACCCTAAAAAGCATTGCTCTTTGCACCGACAGGGACACACTCACACACACACACACACACACACACACACACACACACACACACACAGTTGCCAAGACTGGGATTAGAGCTCCTACCTAACTATTTTATCACACTACAGCAGTACGCAGTTATGGGATGCGCTACTAAGATTACTGGGCTACAACCTTCCCAGAGGTGTATTTCAAGGTGGATGACATCAGCAGCCTTGCCAAAGTAGGGCATTTGAATTGTAATATGTGCGACTAGCCTAAAAAGCATTGCTCCCTACACAGACAGAAACAGACAGACACACTCACACACACACACACACACACACACACACACACACACACACACACACACACACACACACACACACACACACACATTTGCCATGTCTGGGATTGGAACTCCTACCTAACTAGTTTATCACACTACAGCAGTACGCCGTTAAAGGCCACACCACAGAGATTACTGGGCTACGACTTTCCCAAAGGTGTATTTCACAGTGAATGACCTCAGCAGGCTTGTCATAGTAGGGCTAGGGGAGGGCAATGTGTGTGCATGGGCCGTGACCCATTCATCTAGAGGTTAACACACCACATGCAGGCACATGCAGGGTCATATTCGACAGGTACGTATATACAGCTGCTAGATGACTACTTCCTTGTACAGTCATGTTGCACAGCTAGCACTTGCACCACATAGTCTGTAATGCTGACAGATACCGGTGGCTAGTATCTACGGTGAGTGACATCTGAACCTCATGTGGTTGTGACCCTTTGGCTGTGTGTTGGGTGGGACAGGCCTGGATGGCTCCTTGTCACAGTCACCCTCTTCTACACATCCATGTACATCTACTTTTGGCTTATTATAGTGTGTTGTCCTTAGATATATGTCTGTATTCCTATCCACTGTATGTGCAAAGCATGAGTGGTGCATACTGAGGAGTATCTGCACTAACATCTGTACAAGGAAGTAGTCATCTAGCAGCTGTATACACGTACCTTTTACCAACCAAAAAATACTCCTATACTCTCTAACCTCATTATCTCCTATAATAATCTTAGTTCCCTACACTCTTCTAGCAAACTGCTTGCTAGCATAAGCAAGTCCAATAACTTGGCAGGTGACTCCCTTTTCGCCATAACTATTGGAAAAAACTGGAACCTTCTACCAATCAATCTAACTCTACTACCTAAACTGTCACTCTTTAAGCAAAAGCTCAAAAGACAGCTAAAAACACACTGGTTATGTCCTTGCAGTAACCCTGACTACTCTTCAGCCTCCCCTACTTCTATCTTCACACTGTCTCTGGTTACAAAATGTTATACTGCTTACCCCTCTGTAAGCAGAAACTGTCACTAGTAAGATTAATATAACTTCCATCATTTATTTAATCTATCAATGAACTTTAAATTACCTCAGATATCATGTTGTAAAATGACTTATATTATCCTATATATTCAATCCTTCTTAGTGTAAGTACTTCTCATAAAAATTCCTTTTTGTATTCTAATTTCCTTTCTACTTTCTTTGTTATATAACTGTATATGATATTTTTTGTGCTACTTTTGGAGCTTTTCTCCCCGGGCCTCTACTGAAAATGGAAATATATCCAGTTAGACTAGCCCGGTTAACAAATGTAAAATAAAAATAAATAAAATAAAAATAAATAACATCTGCGACTGCCAGACATGTCTGGTCCACTGGTGTTTGCAGACATGGCCTTCATTTGTTCAAGTGTGTGAGTATGCCCAGTATGAGCTTTCAGTATGTTGTTGACTGACATTGCCTTCATTTCTCTAAGCATGTGAGCATGCCCAGTATGCCCGTCTGTGTTGAATGTGTGGATCGAGTCCAGGAAGTTTGTATTGCAGTGCAGACCTTTGTGTTGTACATCTACAGGTAGCATACTGTTTCTGAAGGTTATCTGTTGATCATTTGGCAATATGGGGACAAACTGTGTAGGGGATTGTGTGTACTGTAGGTGATTCTGTCTGTGTGGCTTCAGCTACATGGTACTGCTGTTAGCAGAGATATTCAGATGTGTACTGTTATACACAGTATTGTTTTCTGTCCTCATGTACTGTTAGGTGGACATTCTTGCTCACAGTGATGTCTTGGGGGACAAGGGTGACTGCAGCTGTGCCTGGTATTGTGGGAAGACACCTACATATTCATGGTAAGTTATGCCGTTCTGGAGGGGGAGCTGCAGACACTTGGTGCTGGGTTTGTGTATCCGGTTCAGCATCTTGGTACAGTGCTGGCAGAGGATCCTATACTTGTATGCCCATCAACATGACAGTATGGGCTTATCTTGCTGTGGCAATGCCTCACAGCTGTACAGATTTGCACAGGTTAGCCAGGGGCAGGGGCCATGGGTCAGGACATTTACCCTATTGTGGTGTATGGGCAGGTGTGTAGCCACCCACGTATGTGTTTGCAGCCAGGGATAATGTGTGCACACAGCTTGGTGTCGGACACTGCACATTCCATGCTGCCCATGCTCCCACTCCCCCTTTATTATTCTAACCTCTTCCATACATTATGCATACATTATCTGATACTTTCCCTAAGGGTATCACCCCGTCACAGGTGTGTGTTAGTGTTGGTCCACAGTTCATGCAGTGGGACATGGTGAACATGTTACTGTGGTTTGTTCACATGGCCTTGCATATGGCTTATGTGGAGTGTGTTATGTTGTTATTTGGGTGTCCATGACATAACATGCATTGGCAGTATGTGTGAAACACAGGCTTTTGGCAGATGCCTGTGGGGCATTAGGTGTTGCTGTAAGCCAGATGTGGCAGGTTGTTGCATTCTGTCATTCCTACAGTCCCAGACCACCATACAGTAAATTCCCCTGGGGTGACAGGGTAGGTGTGATATGTGTTCATGCCAATACCTTCTAGCAGTCTTCCTTAGGTGGTGTGGATGCTGGCAGGGTGCTACCTACAGCTTGGGACACACCTGCATGGGGCACCTGCACTGCATGCTGCAGTTTTCTGCTATTGCCATATACAGGTGGGGTCTTACTGTACCCATTCCCCACAGCAGGGATATGACCAGTGAGTTGCCTGTGGGTGATGTTTGCATGAGCTGGGTGCATGTGTGCTATGGACACTACTTGCATCTGACACACAGATATGCATTGGACATTCCAGTTATGCTTGCATGTGCAGGTACATCAGCTGTTTCCCAATACATCAGTCCTACCTCCTTTGTGATCTGTGAGGGTTTGGGCAGACAACACCAGTATCCCCTACTACAGGACCAGATAATGTGATGCATAACTGTATGTACTTTTCCAAGGGTGTGT
Source organism: Protopterus annectens (assembly GCF_019279795.1). Taxonomy (NCBI): domain Eukaryota; kingdom Metazoa; phylum Chordata; order Ceratodontiformes; family Protopteridae; genus Protopterus; species Protopterus annectens. The sequence continues at coordinate 127,240,081 of NC_056725.1, read as the reverse complement.
TCATTTTAAAGTGACACAATATATACTGTATGTCTGGGGTACTTTCCCCTGTGTACTGCTTGTATATCTAGCCCAACAGCCATGCCATGTCACTCTTTCAGATGGTGAGGCATATTACCACCATACATTTGCAATGGCTTCCTGCTAGCTTGTGTTATACTGATGGGTATTATGTATGGCACTGCAGGTGTGAGGACTTGTCCCTGTCATAAGGGTAGTGGGCAATGGCCACCAGGCTTACCTCAACATGCATACATACCGACCACTCTCACATGATATGAGACACACTCCAACCTAACACACACATACCTGCATATTGTGCAGATGCTACAACCTATTCTGCTGCCTTGGCCACCTCTGTGCATCTGTGCTCCTCTGGTATTATACCTACACATAAATGTAACTACATTTGTAATTAGGGTTGTGGGGGGGGCACACCTGACTATTTCTACATTTCTACACAGGATTGGGGGGAGCACACCTGACTGTTATTACATTACTACGTAGGATGGGGGGCACCTGACACTTGTTCACATTTGCTATGACTGTACTGGTATGTCAGGTACTCCATTTCATTCTGTATTCTAACCTATCATGTTGACTAGAGGCATATCAGTGTACTACAGATCTTAGCTTCGATTGACCTACATATTAGTTTCTGAATTCCTACCCTTCAAAACTAAAGTCCCACTGCCTGACCTGCTGTAGTCTACCTGTGTAGGCCTGGGGGGTTACCCATAGGCATCATTCAGAGGCCATAGCACAGCCTTTGTTTGTGTTTGTCTACACCTGTCCTGCTGGCTGTGACTGTTGTTGGGTATGTGAACCCCCCTGACTGGCATGTGTGAGTCACTTATCTTGTGGGTGTCCCAGTATTGAGGGTGGTGCTGCAGGGCTGCCTATGTCAGATGCACATAGTACACTCCCTACACATGGTTGAGCATAGGTAGTGTCATGTTTTGCATAACTTTTACTGTATGTGAGAGTCAGAGAGAGGTGTTATTCCCTGGGTCCCTCCTGTGTCAGTATATGTGCTATGCGTTGCCTCTTTGCCAAGGCCATGGCATACTGGGCATGCCTCCTTCTGCCTACTGGGACAGGGTCAGGTTGTTCCTCCTCTGAGATACTCTGTGCCTGTGCAGGCCTTGGCAATGGTGGGGGGCTGTGTGGTTGTTCCTGCTGCAGCTGTTTCACCAGGATCATATTGTGTAGCATGGCAGATACGGTGACAATTTGGATACATGTAGCTGGTGAGTACTGCAAGGCTACACTGGATGTGTCCAGGTACCAAAACCATGACTTGAGCATCCCAAACCCATGCTCTACTATAATTCTGGTCTGTGCATGTGCCTCATTATGGAGTTCTTGTTCAGGTGTGTGTGCATTTCTGATAGGTGTCATCAGCCATGGCTCCAGTGTGTATCCAGCACCCCCCACTAGGTGACCGCGAGAGATGTCCCCACTGGCAAATCTCTGGTACAGCTGCATCAGATGACAGATGTGGGAATCATGATAGCTTCCAGGGCAGCCAGCACACACATTCATTATTATGCCATGGGCATCGCACACAACCTGGCAGTTAATGGAGGGGATGCCCTTGCAGTTGATGTAGACCCTACCCCGCTCACCAGGTGGTGCTTTGATCCATATGTGCATGCAGTCTATAGCACCCACTGCCTCAGGGTATTCTGCTATTTGGTGGAACAGTTGCATATTGCTGGCCAACGCCTCACGAGTGTTGGGGAAATATACGTGCTCACCAACATGTGCTGACATGGCATCCAGGAACTGGTAAAGTACCTTGGATGCTGATGCCTGTGAGATCCCCATCATATCCCCAGATGACCTTTGGAAGGTACCTGTAGCTAGTATTCTTAGGCCTACACATATCTTGGTATCCACTGGGATGTGTTCCCCTCTGTTAGTTCTGTGTATCAGGCATGGCCAGCACAGCTCAACAATTTGCTGTAGGAAGTCCCTGTCCATCCTATAATGCTCCACTATCTCCAGCTCATGTAGCCCCTGGTAGGTTTCCCTGGGTCTGTACACTCTTCTCCATCTCCTCACTGTGGGTTGATTGACAGCATTCACATCCTCACCACCCTCAGCCTCTTCCACAAGTTGTTGTATGATAGCTATTGCAGCCCCTATCATTGTGTTGTTTTGTTTGTTAAAAGTTCCCCACTTGTATACACCGGTGGTGTAGAGTGTGGGAAAAACCAGACGGGAAGGTGTTTGCATAGTTTATAGTAGTGTTCTGGGCTGGGCTGGGCTGGTCTGCTGCCTGTGTAATTGGCTGATTCTGATACATTTCACCTGCCAGCTATGCTAGTTCTCCTAGATTACCTTACTACTTCTGTTTTCCCTTCCCATTGCCTTCCTGTTTAAGCCCGAGGGCATGCCGTGCAAACAGGGTGCCCATATGTGCACAGAGCTGCTATTTCCTGGTTTAATTTTTTTTTTCTTTAATACCCGATGCACAGCATGCACACCTGCTTAAGCAATGTAAAGAGTGCTAGGCAGACTCAGACACACCCCCTTGCTTAGCTGTGCTTAGCTAGGAGCAAACCTGAGCCACAGGGCTCCAATCCACTTACAGTATGCCTGACACACACCCCTATGATGTCAGCTAACTCCTAGGCTTGCACTAAGCTATTCCTGCTCTTACACTGTTGGGACCTGACTAGCATGCTGGGGGAAACTGGGATTCACTATCATTCCCCTCATTTGCATAGAATTGCCTGCTAAGGCATAATTACATGTCTCACGCTGAGCGTCCCCCCCTTAGCAACCACTACTCACTGGCCATGTTGTCTTCTGCCTGCCATTGACTTTAATGGCAGAATAGTGATTTTAGTTAGAATGCTTATTTTAGGTTTATTTTCTGATTTGCACCCTGATCCCATTTGCGTGCCACTGCCCTACGCTTAAACAGACGAGAACTGAAAACCCAAGATGGAAAACAGCACAAATTTACCATGTACACACACGCAGCACCATGGTATCACCATGCAGAACAAAGTATTGAAGAGCATAATGATTGGTGATATAGCTGCAGAACACCATGCATCGAAACAGTCACCAAAGCCATGGATGAGGGAAAGACGATGCACACCATCTACTTTGACCTAGCCAAAGCCTTTGACACTATTCCCCACTTGGGCATAATAGATAAACTCTCCCAGCTAGACATCAACCCGTATCGTACTAAATGTGTAGATAACTGCCTCCCTGATAGAACCCACTCAGTCAAAATAGGGGAAGCCACCTTTAGTCATAGACCCGTAACATATACACCAAGGATCGGTCTTGGGGCCTCTACTATTTGGGATATACTTTTCTGAGGTGCAAGCCAAAACCAGTGGTCTGTGGCTGACCAAGTTTGCAGATGACTGCAAGCTGGGTGCTGTCTTAAACTCTCCTAGTTATGTGAACATCCTCCAAGAGGGCCTTACCCAAAGTAATGATTGGTGCCAGAAGCATGCCTCAAACTGAATGCCAAGAAATGCATCATCATCCCCTTTGGGGAAAATGGCATCCCAACTAATCATCACATTAATAACAGCATAATGAATGGAGGTAACGCTGCCATCCAAAGGTCCAATTCCAGAGATAAAAGACCAAATATCAGTAGAAAACAGGAAAGGACCACCACGAACTGAAACATAAACCAATTTTATTCCAAGGACATAAAATAAGCGCTTTTACGTGCTACCAAGGCACGCTTCATCAGATTTCAACAAACTGGTTAAACTCCAAAATATATATAGTCATTCCATCTGATTCAATTAGCACACATCATATCAATCAATCAGATACAATTAACTCATTGTTACACTTCAGTCGCTAGTTTTCATGGATATATTATTACAATGTATTAAAACCTTATTCACAACTGTGCTACTTGCCAAATATTCATAAATCAATATATGAATATCATATGGCAAATTCATTCTAGTCAAAATAAAAACAAAAATAATATAAAAAATATATAAATATATACATTATATGCAAAATAAATATATAAGTAAATATATCAGATATAGCCATAAAATATGATATTAGATAAAATGTCACCATATAAACCTTAGGTTTAATATAGGTTTGAAATACATTGTTGTCCATACGGACCATAGTTTCAAGTTCAGAGTTTTACAGTTAGTCACTAACAATAAGAGGGGTGGTGATAATATGAATCGTTTAGAGTCAGTAGAGTCATGTTGGATTTTTAAGTTGAGAGCGCATGTGGCAGATAGTGATTATAAATATTTATGTGAGTTGTTGTATATATGGTAGCAATATTTATTCAATGTATTATTATAGATCAATTGTAATTTTATATGGTGACATTTAATCTAATATCATAATAGTCATAAGGAGCTTGGGAACCTAGGTTGATAGCGACTTGACTTTGACCACCACGTTGCCTCCATTGTATGCAAGACATTCTACATGGCCCACCTCATAAGTAAGGGTATTTCACCCAGGAAAAATGAGGTCATAACATCCCTGTACTCCACCCTTATCAGACCCATTATCGAGTACAATGCCCACTTCAGCATGTACCTTGCCAAACACATGCAGCAGCTGGAGAGAACGCAGAGGTTGCTTAACAGGCAAATCCAGGATCTGAAACACCTATCCTATACAGATAGGCTAAAAGCCCTGTCCCTCTACTCAGTCTCATACAAACTGCTCAGAGGTGACCTTTGTCTGGCATATAAGGTTGTCTCAGACCCAGCCTTGATGGAATTGCTACATATACATAAGTCAAATTCCACTCGTGGAACCCGCATGCGATGCATCAACCTGGTCTGTGACATTAATAGAAATTGTTGGAGGGATAGATTTGTATCCCAAAGACACCACCAACTGCGGAATATACTTCCTCTCCATGTCAAGCAGAGTACCTCACTAGCCCTCTTTAAGAGAACCCTGGACAACTGGATGGAAAACAGAAAATACACCCCTGGGATCTAACCTGTGTCCCTGCTGGACAGGGGAAGCATGTGCTGACTTTGTGGCAACATGGGTGAAATTCTTGGCTAGACTTATAAAGGTTTCCTGGCCAATAGCCTAGTATCGTCCTATAAACCTATGAACTATACTCTCTCCATAGTCATATGACTTTTGGGGAAGGACAGACTTCCTGGAGAGGTGACAGAAGTACTGGACAGCAGCACTACAAATGACATACTAAAATCCCATTTCTCCAGGAATTCATTATCATACTCGCCTACCTGACAAAAGTATCCAAATGCACTAGAATCTATGTTGTTGCAGTACATATCTGAACCTTTCATTAAAAGTAACACAATGTAGAATAACAGTCCTGGCAACAGTATTTTTTTTATGAGGGAAAGACAGTAGTTGTTTTTAGTATTGATGCTTTTCACAGCAATAGTAAAATACTCAGTGAAAGAAAATGTTCTCCCTGTATTTATATATACTGACCTACAGCCAGTGTATTACAGCATGAATCTTCCATTGTGTTCAAATCAATTTACATGACTCTTTGTGTTCTGAACTCAGATCCATATGAATATTTTATGTTTTCCCCCACTATGCACAACTGCATCCTATCCATGCCTCTTTTAGCCTCCTAGGTGAAATGGAGCCTCAATCTTTTGCTTCCTTAATACTGTTGCTTCTGTTTCTCAGCACCATTCCTAATGTACTGGTACAAATGTTGCACTGGGAATTATTCTCTGAGTTGTACTATTCATAGTAAGCCTGTCTTCCCTTTCACCTTGTACCATAATGTAGGAATCTGGCAATTGGTCCTTATGACTCATAAATCTTTTACTTTTATAGAGAGGTCCATGAGCAGTCTAATTATCTAAAGTGAAGTGCTGGCAAAATCTAGTAGCAGGATATTCAAGTGGAATCATTGCAGAGATCTCATAAATCTGAAGTGCTTTGGCTTCGACTGCCTTTGTATCACAATACTGCAAAGGGTGCTTATGATTTAAGTAGCAAGCTATTAATTTGCAGAATGCAAAAAAAAAATGAAATGATACTCAAACTTCATTTTTTTCTGAGATACTAGTACCCAGTTGACAATGCTATGCATTTTCCAGAATGTACACTGCAGCTATGTGAAACGCTAGTAACTATTTCACAATTCCATTTTCCTGACTGCATAACATGGCTATAATGATACAAGCAATGTAGTGTTTACACACTCACAGGTCTTAAGAAGAGGCAGAGACCTGCAATAGTGCAAACGACAGTGCAGTGCTACCACTCTCTACATAGTAAATCCTGTTGCTATAGTGTACAATTTTTATTTATTTTATTTTACATTTGTTGACCGGGCTAGTCCAGCTGGATATATGTCCATTTTCAGTGGAGGCCCGGGGAGAAAAGCTCCGCAAATTACAATAACATAAAAGGTCAAGACAAAGACAATAACAGTGTAATTTGGTATTTTATTTATTTTATTTTACATTTGTTGACCGATGTAGGAAACATGGCGGAAAACAAATGTTAGCATGCGTGAAGTCCCAGAACTGTGTCAAAACCATAGAATCAAGTATTCTCAACTACACGCAAGCAGTGGACATGACTTATTTTCATTAGTATACTGAACACAGTTATCAGGTTATTAACAACAGAATGTAATTCATTATCCACAGCAAACTTGATACGACATGAATATATGTGTTCTGAAGCACTAGTAACTATCCTTTTGTTGTATGCATTTCTTTAGTTATATGATGTATTTATGGTAGAAAATAAACTCCAAATCATTCATGCCTAGAAAATTGTAAGAATGATATAGATTCCCATAATGTAGTCTTTCGTCAATTGCCACTACTTAGCCAATTGAATTAACCATGTTCATAATCGTGCTATAGTACACATATCTGCAAAAAAAATTTTTTCCTCAAAGAAAGTTCTGGACGTTTTTTACAACACTAAATGTTTAACTATCCTGAATTCTAAGTACAAAATCTATTTGTATATGTGAGTTTGTCATTGTATTTTATAATGTAGAGAATATATAAGCAAACAAATGTTCACTAAGTCTCTAGAAATGAGAAATGCATTAATTTTGACATGTTCATATCCAATTGACATGCAGTTAAGGCAAATCATGAACAACAAAATGTTCACACATGGAGAGAAACAAATCACAAAATGTGAGTCAAGCTGCACCACTCAACTGATCTGACTTCTATTATTCAGGACAAAAGTCAGGAATTCAAAAAACTGTGCATAACACATGAATTTAAACCTATAACATTCAGTCTACATTTTCTGTAAGAACATTTTATAGAAAAAATAGAAAATGCCAATACCAAGGCAGACGGTGACATCCTTCACTGATCGGTCTAGAGGTTAGGAGGACCCTAGAAAGTATTCTAAATGTTCAGCATCAGAGATGTAGTGCAGGCAGACCAGATGGCTGGAAGGATACAGATGCTGCCTGCAATGTATAAGGACTCATAGTCCAGGCAGTCACAGTTTGTGTAAAGGAGGACTCCCCCAAGCAGTCATCTATGCTGCCCTAACACAGTTGGTCCTAGAACATATTAAAACAGCATATATATCTATCTGTCTAGCTATATATATATATATATATATATATATATATATATATATATATATGCTCATAGGTTCATAGGTTCATACTAGGCTATCTGCCCGAGGGCATTTACAAGCCTAGCCCATAGTTTTGTGGCTTACGCTACCCCTTTAGTATGGGGAACTATACCCATTATTTTGCTGTGCCTCTGTCGAGCAGTGACACTGAGGTAATCCCTGGGGTATATCTGCAATCTCCCATCCATTGGTCAAGATTTCTCTTGAACAAGGCCAGCGAGGTGCTCTGCCTCACATATACCGGGATTTTGTTCCACAGCATAGGGAGTCTTTGGGTGATGAATCTATCCCTCCAGCACGTCCCATTAATAGCCGTGTCAAGGTTTAAGTCTCCCGCCCTTGTGGCTCTGACAGATCTAGATTTTTTGAGGTGAAGCATATTCATCAAATCTGGGTTTGACATGGCCTTGTATGTTAGGCAAAGGTCACCTCTGAGCAAGCGGTAAGCGACTGAATAGAGCTGGAGTTCTTTCAGTCGGGCAGCATAGGACAGATGTTTGAGACCCTTTATCCTTTTGGTGAGGAACTTTTGTGGCCTCACCAGCTGCTGCAAGTGTCGGGTCAGATACATTCCGAATGGGGCATTGTACTCAATCATTGGTCTGATGAGTGATGAGTATAGGGAGACTATGACCTCCCTTGATCTAGATGAGAATCCCTTCATGATAAGGTGGGCAATGTAGAAGGTCTTCCTAACTACTTTAGCTACATGGGTGTCGAATGACAGACTACTATCAACCTGGGTCCCCAGGTCCCTGATAACTTCTTCTGTGCTCAGTGGATTGCCACCTATTTGGTAGCTAGGGGTAACCTTGTTTTTCCCGAAGGGTATGACTATGCATTTTTGGCATTTAACTTTAGGCCATGGCTCTGGCACCAGTTATCCGCTTCTGTGAGACCCTTCTGAAGGATATCTGTGTCAGATGTGTTTCTACTATGGCAACCAGTTTGCAGTCATCTGCAAACTTTGTCAGCCATAACCCTCCTGTGTTTGCTTGTACTTCGTAAAAGTAGATGCCAAACAAGAGTGGGCCCAGGACTGAGCCCTGTGGTACACCACTTGTGACAGGCTTTGAGTCTGACATGGCGCCAGCAACTCTGACCCTGTGGGTTCTGTCACTCAGCCAGTTTGCAACCCATCTTGTGATGTATGGGTTAACATTTAAGCTGATGAGTTTTTCAATGATACCCGAGTAGGGTATTGTATCAAGGCCTTCGCCAGATCGAGGTAGGCTGTATGGACTGCCTTTCCCTCATCAATGGCTTTGGTGACTGTTTCAAAAAGTCAACCAAGTTTAGAAGGCATGATCTGCCTTTGACAAAGCCAAACTGGGATGGATCCAAAGTCTGCAAGTTCCCTATGTCTTTATTTATGAGGTCCATTATGATCCTCTCCATGGCTTTGCAGATAAGGCTTGTCAAGCTAATGGGCCGGTAATTTCCAGGGTCGGTGGAGGCACCGCCTTTGTGAAGTGGGACCACAGTTGCAGTGCGCCACTCCTGGAGTGCGTATCCAGAGGTAAGACTGTGATTAAACAGCTGTCCTAGCTGTGGGTTTAATTCCTCATTGAGTTCGTGGAGCACACAGCCGGGGACACCATCAGGTCCCATGGATGCTGTGTTTTTTGCTTTGGATAGAGCAGTTCTCACTTGGGTGTTGGAGATGTTTGGGGGGCTGCAATCGCTTGGTATATATATATATATATATATATATATATATATATATATGTATATATATATATATATACATATATCTATATACATACATCTATCTGTATATATATATATATATATATATATATATATATATATATATATATATATATATATATATATATACATATATCTATATACATATATCTATCTATATATATATATATATATATATATATATATATATATATATATCTATATCTATCTATATCTATATATATATCTATATATATATATATATATATATATATATATAGACTTGTAGCATTTCCTCCACTTCATTTAGTGTTTAGTGGTTTTTTTTTTTTTTTTTTGGTAACAGCGATTTTTTTTCCCTCAGAAAACAAATCACTGTTCTGGTCGTTTGCTGTTTTGAGTTTTCGAGATTTAGGGGGCGATATAACAACGTTCGATCATCTGATCGTTCGTTGTTATAATATAGAGCCTATGTTTATACACACACACACACACACACACACACACACACACACACACACACACACACACACAGACACACACACACACACACACACACACACACACACACACACACACACACACACACACACACACACATAAAACATATATATATATATATATATATATAGATAGATATATATATATATTTACACACACACACATATATGGGAGTAGGGCACTTCATTGAATGTATATGTCACTTAATCTGGTAAGTGTAGTCATGTTTTGATTGAACTTGCAAATGACTGAATTGTGTTTCCTGAATTTAGTTGTAGTGAATGGTAGTTAATAATTGTGAGTAATTGAAGATTAAAATAAGGACTAGGTAAGGGGGATAGATTTAGTGTGTGCTGCTATGTGCGATGCATGCCTCAGCATCTTGTGTAGTGGTGTTTTATGCAACGGGTTCTTCCTAAGGTAAGGTCCACATATACTCAGCTACACAAATGGTGCCAGTCTTTTCAATGCTATGGCATTTAACGTAATTTTCAGTGATAGCAGTGCTGCTTAGATGCAGAACCCTTGCACCAAACCCCAGTGCCTATCTTTAAACCCAGACTAAATCTCAGACTCTCTTTGGAATATTGTAAATACTGTGCAGAATTGTAAATTCTGCTGAAGTTATGTTGTGTGCACTCTACACTGCAAACTGCCATACTCTGTGTAATTATATCAGTGCTGTTGAGACCTCTGATTGCTGTCTTTCTGCTTATATTAGCTCTTGCATTCAGTTTCCGTGTCTATTCACTGCTATACTGATGCTTGAACTTCAGATTTTCCATGTAAAAGGAACTCTGGCCATGAAGAACCACATGAAAAACAACAACTGTCATAAATTATTTAATTATTTCTTCATGCCTTAACTAAGTATACATAGCCCACTTCAGGGAAGATTGCACTGTCTATGCTGTTGAAAGATAACCTGAACGCAACATCATGTTTTTTTCAATTTTAGCAGTGGCTACCATGTTTGAGAAATTATATTCATGCATCCTGCAGTTGTTTCTGTCTGACTGTCTTACGTCACCTGTTAGTAGGTGTTAAGTAGTCCTGAAGAACAGAAGCACTTGTGGGCTTGATTTTATCAGCTGACAGATGAAGGTTTGTAAGTACGCCACTCAGACCCATTCTTCATATCTGGAATACTACCAATGGTTACAGTGATAAAAATAAATGGAACACCAGCCAAAATCTGCCAATAGATGAGCAGATGAAATCTGAAAGTTAAAAGGAATAATGGCCCGTGATATAACAGGGAAAGAAATGACAACTGATGTGGAAATAAATGGAAAACAAAATGAAAAAGTGACACTTAATAGGTGAGAAAATACAAATGATAAAATTTGCAATATTTTCAAAAATAAAGCAACAAATAAGCAAAATAGGTCACAAAACAATAAAATCAACATGACATTTTTTACAGTTCCAGTAATAGCACAGCTTTTAACTTTTACAAGATTTGGCTGTATTTCTGCTTTGTGTACCACAGCAACAGGTGACCCTTGCTTCCCACAACTATTGTCTCTCTGTCTTTCTCTTTTTCTAGACTGTTTCCATACATAATGCAGCCTTCAATGTCCATCTGGAAATGTTACATTGGGTTTTTAAAGTAGTTTTCTCTGGCAGACTTAATTGTGAGTGCCACACATTAATCCATTACTTATTTTTTTATTCAAATACACAGCATCCCCATAGTTAATAGTACAATATTTTAGGTCAGTAGTAAAGTGTGTTACAGTCTCCTTGGCATTCTGGTTGTAGTGTTAAAAACAAAATATTTCTGCAGTTATACAGAACCCTAAGATGCTTTTCCATCAATACATTAGAGACTTTGTTTTCCAAATGTGATCCTGTTGAAGTACTGACATATCTAATGAGAAGAGGGCAATAATAACAAGTTTGCAATCATAAGTAAACATCTCATGTAAAGCGTATGGATCCAAGAAAAAAAGAGCAAAAAGCAGAAGACTAAGTACAGATCCTTGTGCCACCCCGCTGGGGACTTTAATCGCTGTGGACTGCTCACCACTAGTACATGGGGTCTTCAGAGAAATGCCTTTCTATCCAATGGAGCCCACAAGTATTAATTCTGAACTATTTGAGTTTATTTGTGATCAATGTATTTGGGAATGTGCTGAAAGTTTTGGCAAGATTCAGATAAGTTGCATGCACTGAAATGGCCTCATTTAAAGCAGCTATAACTTCCCCGATGAACGTAACCAGGTTTCATACGCATGATCCACCCTTATCAAATCTTTTCTGACAAAAAGTCTAGGACGAGTAAATAACCACTGACGATCTGAATTAATTTCATATGGATTGCTCTTTTCAGTTGTGTATTATTTAATAGAGTTTAGCATACTGAGCAGAAATATTTGCACAATGGATACAAAACATTATTTTATAAGGGAAAAAAAAAAAAACCAGTAAGCAAAACTCTACAAAATATCAATCCGTACTTGAAAACTGTTGCAAGTGCTGGAATACTGTCTTCCACTGATTGTCCTGCCTTCCACCACCAATACCTCCCTTCTACAAACCACAAAGAAATCTGTAGGCATAGATATCTGTCTGACCCCCAAACCCACAATTCTTTACTAGTACAAAAGGTACACTAGTTTCCAGTAACTGCACGAGCCACCAGTCTGATGGCTACTGGTGTATTTAAACTAATTAACAATGGCGATGCCCACACATAACATCTCAGCTTTTCATCAGATGTCCTGACTATTGCTTTAGAAATAACAGGGACGGTACATTTAAAATGTCCAGTCTGCTTTTGGTTTGTGTCATCACTAAAAGGGCATTTTCAAAGTCAGTGTCAGCTTACTGGAAGCAGGTACTCGCAGATACTCACAAACAGCAAACATTAGTTGGGTGTCAGGCAAAAATAAGAAAGCTTGTATTTACAGTACACGAATAAGGATGTTTTGAAGAAAATGGCTGAACGATCACTTACACTGTTTCAATAAGTAATATGATACTTGAATTAATCTTCTGTTGAAATAATACATTCATATTTTTCACTTCTGTGTATTGTATAAATTGTCATATTTTTATATCTAATATCCTTAATCTTCTAAAAATATCCAAAATCCTCAACTATATTTAGAGAGAGAGAGAGAGGAATAGATTGATAGATTGCCTAGCTTTTAGTGTACACAGGTGAGTAATCTTTGTGCAAAGTTGTACCTGTCTTGTACTTCATTTGTTTTATAGTATGTGTGCTATCTAGATGATAATGATGGGTCAAGTTGAACACCTCTGTACCTTTGTTAACTGCATCACATTACTGGAAGCCATCTTTTATTTGCAAATAGGTAAGAGCAGAGATTTTCTTAGGAATTCCAAAGAACATAAGGTTAAAATTGTTGAAGTTTCTCACACTACTCACATATACCATGTCTGAGAAGCAGTCCATTTAACTGAGATCAAGTTTGCTGAGTAGGATGACTCGTTGCTCCCTTTCTCAATACAAGTATGTGGAATGATCCTGCAGTTGGAATAATTAAGTAACAGAGTTACTGGAAAATTCCTCACATGGGGGACAGGGAGGCACAACTTTCAGCTTTAGAAAAGTCCTGTGCTTATACACATTTGAATGGAGCAATTCTAGCAAGTTGTCTTACCTGTCTAATTTGCCTGTGGAACTAATGCAGTTTTTTTCTGTCCTCCAAAACATAAATAAAGACCATAACATTAATAGTGCTCAATGAAAAATTAGTGCATCTACACCATATTATTCAACAAAATGATATTTTGAAAATATACTACTATTTGCATTAAATGAGTTAAGAATAGTATATAATATTAAATAGCATATGACTGCAATGTATAAATATATGCTGCACTCATACTATAACCTATGACATTTATCATTAACATGTTCTTTTTTGAGTCATATAATGGACAGTTTTTTTAAAGCATATATGAATCTGTGCATGTACCCCATAACTTGTTTTAGATAAAATGCCATTTTTCAATTAAATGGCAAGTAACTATTTCTTATATATTCATAGGTTCATAGGTAGGTACTAGGTTATTAGCCCTAGGGCCTATATAAGCCTAGACAAAAAGGTACCCTGGCTTTCGCCACCCAAGAAAATTATTTTCCTGTGCCTCTGTCGAGCAGAGCCACAGAAGTGATCCCTAGGGTGAATTTCCTATTTCCCATCCAATCATCAAGATTTTTCTTGAAGAGTGCTAATGTGGAGCTCTGTTTGACATAGATAGGTAGTCTGTTCCCGAGTATGGGAAGTCTCTGGGACAGAACTCTATCCCTCCAGCATGTTCTGTTTTTTTGTGGTGACAAGGTTTAGGTCCCTAGAGCATGTAGCTCAGAGGGATTGGGATTTCTTTAAGTGGGGTATGTCTAACAGCTCTGGGTTTGACATAGCTTTGTATGTTAGGCAGAGATCGCCTCTGAGTAGGCGATATGCGACGGAGTAAAGCTGGAATTTTTTGAGACAGTCTGCATAGGGCATCTGTTTGAGGCCAGTAATCCTCTTTGTGAGGTATTTCTGTGGCCTTTCCAGTTGTTGTAGATGTCTTGTGAGGTACATACCAAAAGGGGTGTTGTACTCTATAATGGTCTAATGAGTGATGAATAGAGGGGAACAATGACCTCTTTTTTTCTGGATGAGAAACCTTTTGTGATGAGGTGAGCCATGTAGAAGGATTTCCTGACCACTGTGGTGATGTGATTATCAAAGGAGAGACTACTGTCCACCTGTGTCCCAAGGTCTCTTATCACACTTTCGGTGTTAAGTAGGCTACCACTTATGTGGTAGTTCATAGATACAGAGTTTTTACCAAAGGGGATGACAATACACGTTTTGACATTGAGCTTCAGGCCATGGCTTTGACACCATTCATCTGTCTCAGTGAGGCCCTTTTGTAGTATGTCCACATCATTAGGAGTTTCGATTATGGCTCCTAGTTTGCAGTCATCTGCAAACTTTGTTAGCCAAAGACCTTCTATGTTAGCCTGTACTTCAGAAAAGTAGATACCAAACAGGAGAGGACCCAGGACTGAACCCTGTGGTACTCCACTTGTCAATGGTCTGCGGATTTCGAGTCTGCTACTTTCACAGTGTGGGTTCTGGCCATGAGCCAGTTGGCAACCCATCTTGTGACATAGGGATTTATACCTAGTTTAGTAAGCTTATCTATAATTCCAGAGTGGGGGATGGTGTCGAAAGCCTTGGTGAGATCTAGATAAGCTGTGTGAACCACCTTACCCTCATCTATGGCTTTGGTGACTGCTTCAAAGAAGTCAATCAGGTTTAGGAGACATGATCTGCCTTTTACAAACCTGAACTGGGTAGGGTCCAGAGTTTAGAGATTACCAATGTCTTTGTTTATGAGTTCCATGATGATACGTTCTATGGCCTTGCAGACCAGGCTCATCAGGCTAATGGGGCGGTAGTCCCCGGGGTCTGTTGTGGCTCCCCCTTTGCGGAGTGGGATAACCGCTGCGGTGCGCCATTCAGTGGGCACAAAGCCTGAGGTGAGGCTATGATTGAACATGGTACTTAGGTAGGGTGCCAGTTCATTCTGTAGCTCATGTAGAACGCAGCCTGGGATATTGTCAGGTCCCATGGATGCTGTGTTCTTGGCTTTGGAGAGTGTGTTTTTTACCTGTGCAGCTGTTATTACAGGAACTTTGCATTCTTCTGGTATAGAGATGGGACCTCTAGAAGGTGAGAGGGGGGAAAAGTTAGCACTGAACCTATCTGCCAGGATGTTGGCAATATCAGTTGGTTCTGTATATTTAGTGTCATTGTGCTGTAACTCAGAGCAGATCTGAGTGTTGCCATTGAGATTCTTAATATAGCTATAGAATACTTTGTGGTTGTCTTTAGAGTCAGTGGTAATTTTGTTTTCGTATCTAGCTTTGGAGGATTTTATGAGGGATCTCAGCTTCTTACTGAGGTTCATAGGTTCATAGATTAGTACTAGGCTAATTGCCCTTGCAAGCCATTTTAAGCCTAGCCAATTATCCCTTGCGAGACTGAAACCCTGCACCTTGTGTTTGTAAGGCAAACACCTTAACTATTAGGCCACCCTTCCAACCCAGGGAGTTTGACCAGGGAGTTCCTCCAGTCATGGGATTTTACTCTTTTTTGCAACAGTTTCTTTCTTCTGTTGTAGAGTTTGTTTATGACAGAGGACCACCAGATTGGCTTCCTTTTTTTGGAGGATTGCATCTTGGTTCTATTAGGGATAGCATGATCCATGCACTCGTGTAAGTGCTTATAAAGTGCATTTGTATAGGATTCAGCAGTCATACCTCTATTGTCCGTCTGCATGGATGTCATGAAGTTTGCCACTTCTGTCTTAAGAAGTGTGAAGTTAGCTTTAGTGAAGTTTTTTACGATGGGTTCCCTAATTGGGGGTGGGGTGGGATGTGGATGTCTAGGGTGATTAGCTTGTGGTCAGATCTGACCAATGAGGAATTGACCCCTGATATGGAACACCAGTTGCCCGTGTTGGTAATGACCAGGTCTAGGATATTGCTGCCCCTGGTGGGGGTGTGAATAAGTTGATCCAAGGTATTGGACTTTATGAATTCCAGAAAACATTGATCAAAAGAGTTGGTACATGAGTAGTTTTCCCAGTTAATGGTGGGGTAGTTGAAATCGCCCATTATTAGGGTGTTGGGTTGTACCCTAATACTTTCCAGTGTATCAAGAAATGAGGAGTAGGAATCCTGGGGAATGGTGGGGTGGGGGTCTGTAGCAAGCTACAATTTGGACTGCGGTCTTGCCCAGAGTTAGTTGCACTTGGATAATCTCGGATGCATTATGCTGTGCAACTAGCCTGGAGGTTTGGATATCTTTAATGAATATAGACACGTCTCCACCTTTAGTGCTTCATTCTGGGTTAGGTGGCCGAAAGGTGTGGTATGAATTATAGCCTGGTAATGCAGGAGTGCTCTCTGGAGCTTTGAACCAAGTCTCTGTCACTGCACAGATGTCGATGTTCTCCATTTTAAGGAGTGCCTCAAGTGAGTGCATTTTGAGGTTTAGACTTCTAGCATTGAGTAGCATTACCCTCAGATTTTGCTTGCTTGTACCTGTTACGGTACAAGTTGCCCTACAGCTGAGGCCAGTACTGATACTGTAGCTGTAGGTCATATGTCCTCAGGGCCTTTTACTGCACATCAATAAGGATCCATGGTTGCTCAATTACTGGGGGTTCTGGCACATGGGATCAACTTCTCCATACCTGTGGTTATGCTGGCAAATTTGCTGTACATTGCATGACAATATTCTGCAGTACTGTCTGGAGACATCAACAGATGAAGCAAGCCCCAGATGTGCATTGCCAACATAGTGATGAATCTTTTACTCTCTGGTAATACATAAAGGGATGCTTGATCAATACTAATTAATGCGTGTGTGTGTGTGTGTGTGTGTGTGTGTGTGTGTGTGTGTGTGTGTGTGTGTGTGTGTGTGTGTGTGTGTGTCTGTGTGTGTGTGTGTGTGTGTGTGTGTGTGTCTGTGTGTACTGGGCGTTATGTGTGTATTAGTTGGGTTCATCTAATCTACCATCACTGTCTACACTGTTACCTTTATACAATAGTATTGTGAACTTATCATCTGTCATTTTGATAGCATTTGCAGCTGTCACTGCCCCAGATATATTGGACCTTTTATGATCATATCAAGTCTGCTAAATCCCCTCCATGTTGGTGGGCTGCAGTATATATTAGTTATGTCACTGATCCCTACATTGGCAGTGTAAGTACTGCATCCTACAAGTATAAACACAGAAGAAGAAGGCTGCTTCTGTCAATCAACACTGATTATGAAAATACTGAAGCAAGTGTGCTGTTTGTTAGGATAAACACTGCAAAAAGATCAATTTAGCTGAAAAAAAACATAAGTAAATATGCTGCCATGACAAGTCTGATGGCTGGTTTAAAAATAAGCAATAAAGCCTAAACACTATCGCCACCTCCATAATTCAGTCTGGCCATATGTCTTTGTGTTTAATATAGCTTGTCCACTTCACAATAAAAAAAACTGCAAAAATGTAGATATTAATTCAGTGTCATCCCATCAGTACAGAAAACAAACACTACTGTATCTTTGCATATATGCATACACATAGATGAACATACATATTGAGCAGTAAATCAAGCAAGCATCTCCATTAAATCATTTGTAACAACAACATGTTTGATAGACTTGTTTAAAAAAGGTTAAGTACTGTCTTCCTTAACAGTAATAAATGCAGCCCTATTAATGGTCGAACCAAAATTACCCAATGCTCCTGGTAGTGGATAAATCCAGCTTCAGCAGTGCTTAGCCACTGAGGGTTCCTACATTACATTGCAATATAATAAAAAGTACATAAAACAATAAAGAGTTGGAAGTTGGCATAATGGGTAAGGTATTTACTTCATAGAAATAAGGTACAAGTTTTGATTCTTACATTTAAAGGGAAATTGGCTAGGTTTAAAATGGCCTGAAGGGCAGCTAGCCAAGTAATTGCCTATGAAGCTATATTCACTATATGAACCTATAAGCAGCACATGCCTGCAATAATGTGTGACTTGTCCACGTGGATGTAGGGCACAGGTGATACATCTTCTGATGGCTATGTGCAAGGGAATGTGTGTCACAACTTCAGTCAGAGGGCTGTGAAAAAGTCTGCCAGACATAGGAATTGTACTTAGTAAGCAGTCACAGGAACCATAAGAATAGACACCTAGCAATAAACACCTTTAAACTGACACACTTAAAAGTTCCTGTTACCCTTTACAAGCACTGGTTAATACTCACCATCTCCCAAACTGAGCAGGGGCATACATGATAATCCTGATGTAAACTTGTGTCTACTCATCCAGCTATGATGACTAGGTTTAAAGCTAAACTAATACATTCCTTGAGCTGTAGTGGTATATTTTTCCATAAGGCGGGAATACTGTGAGCTAGGATCCTATCCATCCAGTGAATCTTGCTTCTTGGTACATACTTAGGTCACTAGTACAAGTGTGTGTGCAACCGCTGATTTTGTGAAGAAACAAGAGATCAAATAGGATTTGATCTTTCATAGATTGAAAAGCAGGATGTAGTTGACCTTGGAGAAGCCAGAAGGCTAATGAGCATAAGGTCAGATATGCTATTCTTTCAGGACAGTTGAAGAATTTAAGGCCTTTAATGTTTTTGGTTTAAAATCATTGAGGACGTTCCAGTTTAGTGTGTTTCTTGGCTCTGTACATACCGAAGGGCAGCACTGTATCCAGATCTTTTAATAATTACCGTACCTTTCTGGAGAGGTGTACCATCTATAACATAATAGGTGGGAGGAGCTTTTTTGATGAATGCTGCTATGCTGCACTTTTTATATTTAACCTGAGACAATTTTCAGTACACCATGTATGTGCATATTGTAGCCCTTGCTGGAGCTGTTTAGTATCAGTGAATGAACAGATAACAGTACTCAGCTTGCAGTCATCATCTGACTTGGTCAACAACACTTCTAGGATATTGGCTGGGGTGTTTGCAAAATAAATGCTAAAAGGAGAGTGCCCAACTGATCCCTGTGATACCCCACATCATATTTGTCTAAATTTTCAATAATACCAGAATGGGGGATAGTGTCAAAAGCTTAGGCCAGAATGAGATAAGCAGCATGCATGGAGTGACCACTGTCTACAACCTCTGTAACCCTTTAAAAGAATTTTACTAGGTCCAGAAAATAGTAAGTGCCCTTCACAAAACCAAAATAATTGGGGTCTAGATCAGTTAAGTTGCCTACGTCTGCAATAATGAGTTGTGATACAAGTTCCCTGCTTGCATAGAAGACTGGTGAAACTGATGGTTGTACAGTTATCAAGGTCTCTAGAGGGGCCACCTTTGTACAGTAAGTCTCAGTGGCTATTCTACTGGCATCAGGCTTAAGCCCTCAAGTTAGGCTGAAGCTGAATATTCTAAGCAGAGGCTCAGATAGTGCATATGTGACACTGATGAGAATGTAGCCTGACATTATCTGTTTCCACAGATGTATTTTTTAACCTTTGGCAGGATCTTACGACTTGCTTCATGTTTATTTTAAGGGAAACTAAATGTTTAGGCATAGTGGAATGTGTGTCGGCTACATCCTTAGGTTCTGAATGTATGATAATGTTTAGGATGAATTCACTACACATCACTGATGGACATTATTCCTTAATTCCTGACATAACTGAAGAGGTTTGTAGTTTCGGATGGTTTCTGTAGCAACCTTAAGTTCATACTCTGTTTTACATTTTATAATAGTGCTCTTATGTTGCTTGTTGGCATATTTCAGTGTGGTTTAGAGGTACGGAGATGGTGATTTCTTATTACCTTTTTATTATTTTCCTTCTTTTGTTACATGGGAGTTCCACCCGAGAGGTTTATTCCTGAATTTACTATTAGATTTAGGGCAGCCAGGTGCAGACTTTTCTCTGCAAAGGATTGTTGGGAATTTTGTGTAAGTCTTCCAGAAGTTGAAGTAGATTTGCCGTAGAGTAGCCACTAAAGACAAACCACATTTGGTGGCAGGGTGGAACCACCAGCATTGACAAAGAAGGTAAATCATTGGTGGTCAGATTTAATCAGGGATGAGGAGATGTGCAGTGGGGTGCAGGTGGGGGCTATTTTGGTAAGGAGAGTTAGAGTCTCTAGTGGGTAGCTTTCCAAAGTTACTTGAGTGCATTGGTATTAACATATCAAGAGAATGCTGAGCATATCCATTTTTAGAAGTGTAAATGTGACAGTCAATGCTTGGGTTACTGAGGTCAACTAGCAAAAGTGTATTTGGTTTCATATTTAACCCTCAATGATATTAAGGTGCTCTCCATGCTCTTTGGGGAACATTGATGTTTTTTTTAGCTAGCAATGAGGTAATAATTTAGTTTGTTATCAGTGATTTGTACATTCAGTACCTCCAAATTAGTGTTATGAATAATTTGAAATGAGATGATAGTGTTTCTGCAAATTCATGTATTTCTCCAGTGTTGTTTTATGGCCTTGAAGCCATGATAGGTTCTAAACCTTGGTAAAGGGGGAGTGCTGTCACTAAACTAAAACCATGTATCGGTAGCTACACAGATATGAATGTGTTTGAGTTGCAGAAGAGCCTCATCTTCTTTCCTTTTTCTATTATTGATAACATGCTGTGATCTGTCATACTGCATACACATTTATCTGTGTGCCAGCTGGCAAACATGCTATGATACTATGGCTGTCCAAGGATGCTCACATGATGTAGCTGCCAGTGTTCATCTCACAATAAACAACAGCTCTGTTTAATGCACACAGAGCCAAATGTTAGACATTAATACACACACACACACACACACACACACACACACACACACATGCACGCGCACACACACACACACACACACACACACACACACACACACACACACACACACACACACACACACACACACACCACACATATGCACATTTACTGCCTGTAACATCAACAGACCCAAATGTACAGGTTGTTCTGGTGTGCAGGGCAGTGGCTGTTCATCAAAGGAAGATAAGAACTCTTTCATCTTGTTTGAGGGTTGGGACCTAAATATATCCACCACTAGTGACTGTAAGTTTAGTGACCAAGGTGTGATATGATTATTCTTACTAGCTCCATCATTCATGTGGTAAATCCACCTGGAAAAGGCTTACTGTCCGAACAAGGTCACCAACTGTACTTACCTCAGTAGTCACTTGACTCCATAAATGTTCCAGGTACATAGGATGTCCAGCCTTCTCCTTACCATCATGTCATCCACTTCCAAGCAATGAAGCTCAATGAAACTACACTGAGTGTGTTAATTCTTGCTTCATGTTTGGCAGGTTGATGGGTTTTACATCCAGCATTCGCTCAACCGTGCTATCCCAGGTAACCCAAGCTAGGCAACTGGACACCAGCTGGCCAGTAGCTTATTGACCCAGGGCTCCTAGGCTTTATGGTGGGCATACACTGACCAATAGAGCATAGGTCCCTGGTGTAGGTTGAAACAGGTAAGGTCCTCAACCCACTTATTACTGGCAAACACCCATGCCTATTTTGATAGCATTAGTCAAATGACCAATCACCTAAATCCACATTTTTGCACCACCAAGTGGTTAGCCCTGCCACGGTGCACAGTCTGTGATCTGTGTTCTCTTATCTTGAAGATACTGTTCACCACAGTAGTTGCCCAAAGTGGGTGGTCTATACAACTCATCCCCTTATAGGCACCATCTTGGTTCTGTGCTGCAGCCCACAGGTCCATTCTTTGGTAAGTCTGAGTTGGAAATACTCAGTATGTTTTTCAAAGGTGGGAGAAACCCCACAGAGACAAAGGGAGAACATGCAAACTCCAAACATTCAGTGGTCGGAGGTCAGAACTAAACCTTGTACCTTGTGAGCAGGAGACAAAGATCTTAACCATTATACAATCCTATGCATATGCTGGTGGGTATGACCAAACAGGCTTTATAACGAATGCGTGCTCTAGGCATCCATACAGGAATCATGATTCCCACATGTCACTTCCATCATGACTGAACCATGCCATACAAAGTGGTGCTATCAAGAACAGAAGTTTGATGGGTGATGAAAGACACTCACTTAAGTCCTGACTTTTGATCTTTGTGTGTGTGTGTGTGTGTGTGTGTGTGTGTGTGTGTGTGTGTGTGTGTGTGTGTGTGTGTGTGTGTGTGTCTGTGTGTGTGTGTGTGTGTGTGTGTACTGTCGAAAACGAGGTGATGTTTTCCCTTAAAATATTAACATGTCCAAAAAAAATCAGCACTTGCTGTAATGTTCCTATCAGCAACTACATGCCTAGTTGCAGACTTCCACAACTATGACAGCAAAGCAGAAGAACATTTGTGCTGATGTTCTTCATGTTTCACTGTTGCAGTCATTACATTTGGGTAATCTGCTGGCAGGTTGCCCTCAGTCGGCCTGATTAACAAAGTCTTGGGTCCTGCGTCAGTTGCTGTCCCTTCTTCCATGATGTCAGGTCGTCAAGGGTATAAAACATGCAGCTGATGCCATTACCTCAGTCTTTCTTGCCATGTGGTGCCCAAAGCCGAAGCAGTTCGCAAGTCCCGGTCAGCCGACTCCTGAAATTTTCGTTTTTGAGTTTCAGAACTGAAGTCTTCAACTAAAAGCTAAGTACCCCGTTGGGGAAACTTTTTCTTGCTCCTTACCAATGTCAGTAAAAGTTAATAATTGTATTACTTGTGGAAAGCAAATACCTCATAAGTATTTTCATTTGTACTGTATTCCTTGCCTAGGCCCTGACCACAATGTACCTTGCTGTCACTTTTGTGCTCTATTTAATCAGCGCACTATCCATCTTCGGTACATATTTGCTTCTAAATATTTCGTTTCTCTGTTTAATTATCCAAAAATGACATCTGTTAGCCATCCGACTACCGGAATACTGAAAAAACACAAAGAAAAGGACAGAGACAGGCCGTTGAGGTCCAAAACTGCCGATGATGTTTCTCCTAAGCCAGTCACCAGTTTGCCGGTACTCAGTGAGGCGCTTTTGCAGCCCCTGATACCCGCTACTTCTGATTCACAGGCCTCTACTGAGACCCATTCAGAGTCAGGTATGCTGCGAGATGCTTCACCTGTGGAACCCGCGGATGTCTCTACCTTGGATAGGTCCAGAGCCACTGTGCAGGCACCGGCTTCTGAGGGTGTATTCAGGCATACAGACTTGCATATTAAACTGACACCACCTTAAATTTTAAGGCCAAAATCTCTATCTATGTCTAAAAAAACGAAGCCCGGGCCACATGTTCAGGTCCCTATGCCTAAAAACAAATGATCAAAATGGCTGAAGATTTAATTACTCTAATCAGAGGTAGTCAACCCCCCTTTCTATGAGGCCTAGGCCTGAACTTGATTATGAATCTTCTGAACAGGACTCTGTCTCTTCTGACTCTTCTAATGAACTGGATTTGTCCAGACCTACTTATGAGGACTCTGATGCAGAGGACCCCATTCCCTCTGCTTCTCCCCCTGAGGATTTTTCTTTTGGGGAAACTTTACATACCTTAAGGGAACATTTCCACTGGGAAAGTCAGGATTTTTCTGAATCCAAAAAGAGGCTTGGGGATTTCCTTCTTCCTCGGCATAGGCCTTTGGCTATACCTCCTGTACTAGACATTGTTGATGATGTGTTTTCAGAATCCACTATGGCCCCTGAGTCCCTGCCTCCGGCCCCTTGTAAACCAGACAGATACTACAGGGTTCCTGACTCCCACAAATTCCTTTTCAAATATCCTGTTGCGGACCTTGAAACCATTTCTCAGGGGCCCAAGGGCATTAAGGCTTCTACTGCTAAAAATCCTACCCCTTCTGATAGAGACTCCAGGGCGCTGGATAGATGGGGTAAAAAGGTTTATACTTCCTCAACTTTGGCAATCAGGCCTTTAAACTGTCAATTCCATATGCTAAAATTTCAACAGCATATCATGGGACTGCTTAAACAGAAAATGATGTTGATTTCTGACTGTGTGGAAAATAAGGATTTACAGGATTCACTGCAATCAGCTGAACAACTTGGAAAACATACTTTGCAGTGTGGTTTTGATTCTTTGGAGGCCTCTAGCAGGGCTGCTGTTACTGGGTCTGTGCTTAGAAGGCATGCTTGGCTTAAGGAGCAATCTCTGCCTGATCATGTTAAAGCAAAATTGTGGGATGCTCCTTTGCAGCAGGACTGTCTGTTTGGCAATAAGGCTGAAGAAGTTCTAAAAAAGATGGAAGATAAAGCTAAATGTATGCAAACTGTGAAAGATTTCTTACAAGTACAACTGCCAAGATTTAGTAGACACTGGCCTACTAAGAACTGGTCCTTTCCAGTTCCTTCCAGAGCCACTCAAGCCAAACCCAGGCATTCCAAAAGCACCAGGTTTCAGTCCCAAGGGACTTTCAGAACTAAGCAATGGGGTGCCTCCGCTTTCAAATCTGGAAATAACAAGACACCACCCTATGGTAAACAGTCTCAATGACTTTCCTTTAAAATTACCAAGCACTTATCTCTTAGCCACCCCTTTGGGTGGAAAACTGGTTCTTCATGCAAAAAACTGGCAACTTATAACCCAGGACAATTGGGTTTTAAATATAGTGTCCCAGGGATACAGATTTCATTTCCACACATTGCCAACACCAAACGGGTGGCCAGACCTGCCCCCAAATCAGTGGGCAGAGGCTAAGAAACAAGTACTTTCCCTCCTAAACATGAGGGCTATTCAGCTATTACCAGAAAAGGAAAAGAGACAAGGTTTCTATTCCAGACTTTTCCTGGTACCAGAAAAGACAAATCATGGCGTCCAATTCTGAACCTGTCTACTCTAAACACCTTTCTGGACATTCCAAAATTCAAGATGCTGACTCTTCACCAGTTATTTCCTATGCTAGGCAAAGATGCCTGGTTGGCAACTATAGATTTAAAAGAGGCTTACCTGCATATCCCAATCAGGGAATCTTGCAGAAGATACCTATGCTTCAAAGCAGGCTACTTGCAGTATCAGTTCTCTGCACTGCCCTTTGGCTTATCTACTGTGCTCAGGGTATTTATAAAGTGCCTGGCTCTAGTAATTGCATTTTGCAGGCAAAGAAATATTCAAATATATCCATACCTGGACGATTGTCTAATTCAGGCAGAAAACCAGGTTATTCTTCTAAAACATCTAGCATTTGTAAAAAGGGTTCTAACTTGTCTAGGGTACACCATAAACAAAAAGAAATCACAACTGGTACCCTCTCAAAAAAATTACATTCCTGGGTGCAAGCTTGAATACAACTGCCCAGGTGGCTTTCCTTATGCCAGAAAAGCAAATTCATTTGGTGACTTACTTCAAACAGGTGGCCACAAAAACCCTGCTATCTGCAAGACAAATACTGTAAGCCTTGGGGTTCATGGCCTCATGCATTCTTCTAATTCCATATGCAAGACTCCATATGAGGAAACTGCAGTGGCACTTTAAAAGTTTATGGAGTCAACATTGTCACAGCCTGGAAACAATGATTCCTATCATACCTTGCCTGCAACTGGAGTTCCTATGGTGGGCAAAGGCCTGCCACCAAAACAAGGGACTGCCATTCACACCACCCCCTGCTACCCAAACCCTAACTACAGATGCATCAGACTACACATGGGGGGCTCATCTGGCAGGGAAGTGCATTCAGGGCAAATGGAGCCCAAATCAAATACACCTTCATATCAATCAAAAAGAAATGCTAGGTGTACAGAATGCACTGACAGCCTTCAAGGACTGCCTTTATCCAGGACAACAAATGGTAAAGACGGACAACACCACGGTTATGTGGTACATAAACAAGCAGGGGGGTACACATTCCTACCCCCTCTGCAGACTAGCCATGGCATTGTGGAACATGGTCTTGAGCTGTCAAGTACAACTACAAGCTCAATTCCTGCCAGGAAAGTTGAATATTCTGGCAGACGAACTAAGCAGAAATCTCATGGACCCACACGAATGGAAACTGTTGACATGCAAATGGGGGAGCCCAGACATAGATCTTTTTGCCTCACCCCAGAACTACCAGTTGGACAAATTCTGTACAAGAACTCCTCACAAAAAAGCCTAGAAAGTGGATGCTCTGTCCTTCAGCTGGAAAAAACCTATCAGTCTATGCCTTTCCACCTCTGCCTCTGCTCTCCAAAGTTCTACTAAAAGTCAAACAGGACAAACCAAAAATGATTTTGATTGCTCCAGACTAGCTTTGCCAACACTGGTACCCACTCCTACACAATCTGTCACAAATTTCTCCATGACACCTGCCTCAGACGCCTTCCTTACTGTCTCAGCAGGAGAACCAAATTCTGCACCCTCAGCTCCAAACATTGAATCTTGCAGGTTGGCTAATCACTTAAATTCCCCCTTAGCAACCCTCAGCAAATCTGTGATAGATGTTATTTTGGAGGCGAGAAGACCTAGTACTAGAAAATCTTATGCTGACAAATGGAAAAGATTCTGTGCCTGGAATCAATCTCAAGGGATGAGCACAGCAGCACCCAGTTTACCTCAGATTTTGCAATGCTTAACTGAGATACTTCACAAGGTCCTGTCTTTTTCTTCCATAAAAATCCATGCTTCAGCCATTTCAGCTCATTACAACACAGAACCCCCCCCCCCTCTTCTCTCATCCTCTGCTAAAGCAGTTTCCAGAGGGGCCAAAAACTTGAGACCTCCCAGGAGAGCTCCAACCCCTGCCCGGGACCTTAATTTTGTATTGGAGAAACTCACTCTACCTCCTTTCGAGCCAGCTGCTACTGCAGACTTAAAATTCCTTTCCTGGAAAACAGCCTTCCTTTTACCAATCACTTCAGCTAGAAGGATCTCTGATTTACAGGCCCTTATGGCAGTGGAGCCTTTCATAATCTTTCATGCGGACAGGGTGTCACTCAGGTCTAATCCATCCTTCATGCCCAAGGTGGTATCCAGTGTGGCTCTTAATCAGGGGTGTAGCTAGGATTTTCAAATTTGTACTCACAGCTCTCAAATTGCTACCCCCCTCCCCAGCCAAGCTACGGCCATTCTCGTAATTCACGGTTCGCTCTTTTAGTGTCGATGAAGAGGCATTCGCTGTAATGCCTCTTCAGTAATATAATATAAATTCATTCAAACACGGTTCCTTGAATTGAAAATTAACCTGAAATGTCAGTTCTTTGAAAAATGCAGCATGGTAGTTGGGGTAGAGAATTTATGCTTTTGTTTTCTGTAACTAAGGTACAGGTTTTGAGCTTGAGTAAATTACTAACCACCTGATACCCCTAACTAGGATGTTTCATTCACACACACACCCCTACCTACCTCTTAGTGGAAGAAATATGGACAAAGCCTAAAATAAACAGGGACAGATATTAAATAATGCTCTCGTGAACTTAGAATGTTGCTAGAATAACAGGATTTGTGCTAATATGAGAAAGTTGCTAGAACAGGATTTGTGCTAGTATGAATTTTTCTAAAGGACATGAAGTCGGAAACTCAAATGTGTCATTATTTATCAACTTCAGCCTTCAAATGATTTTCTAGAAAAATCACAAAATTTATGAGGAACAGACAAAAAATATGGGGCAAAAATCTGGACATTCTGCAAAATTTGGACAGTTGAGAGGTATGCTACCTACCTACCACACACACACACACACACACACACACACACACACACACACACACACACACACACACACACACACCTCTCAACCTCTTAGAGCAACAAACTCATAAATAAAACTGAGGCAAAGGCCCACAAATAAGGACATTTTTTAAAATATTGCTCTTATAAACTTAGAAAGATAATAGAATAGTAGTAGGTCTTGCATTAGTACGAATTTTCTGAAGGGTATGAAATCTGAAACTCAAATGTCTGCCATTATTTTCTAACTTCAGTCTTTAACAATTTGCCACTAATTTGCCAGAAAACCGCAATTTTATGAAAAACGGACCAAAAATGTGATGCAAAAATATAAAATTGCCAGACAATACAGCTGGGAGCCTGTCAAAGAAGGGACACCATTTTAATATGAGCACAGTTAACTTAGAGCAGCTGACAAAATTAGAGAATCTACATGCATTTCTGAAATAAAAGTAATGTATAACTCTGATCATTACAGTTATTTATAAAAGTAAAGTAAATCCTCCACGTTTTCTTCCAAAATTGCTATTTTGCGAAGAGATTATTAGGGGGAAAGCAACATTTTGAGCCAAAATTGGGGACAGTTGAGAGGTTTGGATATTCCTAATTCTATAAAGCGATTTATTTGCACATACCTCTCAACCTCTTAATGCAGGAAATCTGGACAAGGCCAAATATATTGGGGGAACATACAAACAGTACTAAAAATTGACCTTGTATAAACTTAAGACAGTTGCTAGAATATCAGGTCTTGCTTTAGCATGCATTTTTCTGAAGATTATGACATCTGAAACTTAACTTAGGGCATTATTTAGTGACTTCATTCCTAAATGATTTGCCAGAAAAAGTTTTATTTTGCATTTTACAGCACGAACACCAATAAATATCTGCTAAACAAAGCAATGCAGTCTCACAATGAAACTAGACTTAGCATTAAAACTTCTCTGCCCTTGAAACTCACATTCATTGAAACAGCATTGAAACCCACATTCAAAGAAAATACATTTTGCCAGTGGCAGATAAAGATTAACTTTGGGCTGTTTTCAAATCATAGACCCCTTGCACATGAAACATACACGTGCTCTTTGATACACCTTCCATCATAAAAGTCTACTCAAACTTCTACAGTCCACCAGTATCAGTAAATATGCACAATCTCTGAACTAGTAAAAGCCATCTACATAATTCCACATTAGAGAAATCTGTAACTAATGAAGAGGCTGTTGCTAGCAAACAACTTTATATTTCATGGTTTCATCTACGAATAATGTGCCTGTTGCCCTTGAGGAATAAATTGCCTATGTTGCATTAAAAACAATGATACGCTAGTAATATTGCAATAGGGAATGGATAGCAAACTGATAACAGGTTCATAGTTACTACTAGATATCTTTGCCAAAACAGACTACAGCATCCACCCCCCTTTACAACACAGTACAGCATCAGCAATGCATCTACCTACTGTGGGAGAAGAACCCACAGCCTTCTGCATGAAAAGCAAGTACACTACCTGTTGTGCTATTAACAGTACAAGCAAACTCGGCATAAGCAGCACTAAACTTAAGTTCCCCTGCAGCTCTCAGCTCCTTGTAAAATGTTGACACTCAGCTGTATCTCTGAACTTTGCAGCACAAGAAATCTGGAAAAAGCCAACATTTATTGGGGGGGGGGGGACAAAAGCCCAAAAAACAGGGACACATTTTAAACATTGCTTGTATAATTTTGAAAAGTTGCTAGAATAAAATGCTGTGTTATCACCATGCATGTCTTGAACCCAGAACCATATATACTATAATCAGTGCAACATACCACTATGCTAAATCAGCAGTTTGAAAAATAGGAAGACAAACGTAATGGCTATCATTTAGATAGCTCTCAACCTCTTAGCACAAAAAACCTGGACAAACAAAGTCAATAATGAGGGAATACAAATTCAGTTCTCACTTCACACCTTAGCACAAAAAACCTGGACAAACATCAAAAACAATAATGGGAGAAATACAACTTCAGTTCTCATCATAGCTCACAACCATTAGAAAAGCAAATCTGAACAAAGTTCAGAAATGGTGGTGGTTAGGGACTTTAGGCTGTTCTTACCCTGAAACAAAGGTACAGAGTTTGAGCCTGAACACCTATAGCCAGCAGGTGTATTATGTGGGGGCATACACACACACACACACACACACACACACACACACACACACACACACACACACACACACTCTCCATTTGTGAATGCACTTACTTCAATTGTTGATTGCCTTCCTTCCATGCCATTTGTGAATGCCATTGCCTTCTGCTCACGAATCCATTACTTGTGATTGTTTCCTGCTCGTGAATCCATTGCTTGCCTTCAAAGTTCCAATTGTGAATTCATTGCTTGCCTTCCAATTTCCACCTCAGATTGTTTCCTGCTCGCAGCCAGCCGGACATGATATGAGCTCACTTCCGACTGGCTGGTATGCTCCTTAAAGGAGCCAACACCTTTTAAATATGTATGTTTTTTTTTTCAAAAAAGCTACCCCCTTCTAAAAAAGTTGTGCTGAAATCAGTACAGTGCATATGCCTCCTGACGTCCCTGCTCTTAATCAGTCCATTCATTTGACAACTTTCTTTCCCAATCCACAGAACAAGGGGGAGCAGATTCTGCATTCATTGGATGTACACAGATAGCTTAGATTTTACTTAGACAGCACTAAATGTTGAAGAAAATCTGAACAACTGCTGGCAGCATTTGCTGCAGGGGCAGAGGGAAAGGCTATTTCAAAGCAAACCATTTCTAAATGGATAAGCCTTTGTATTAATTTCTGCTATAAGCACCATGTGAAACCTATCCCCCAGGTGATCAGATCCCATTCCACCAGGGCTGCATCTACTTCTACAGCCTTTCTCAGAGGTGTTCCTACCAGGGATATTCTAGAAGCTGCTACCTGGAGTTCAGTTCATACTTTCACCAAGCACTAGCACTTACCAATTTTCTCTAAATCCAGAGCTGGCTTTGCCACTGCTGTTTCGCAGGGCCTTATAGCCAGTCCTAATGCTATATAAATCCATCCTCCCAACCATAGCTTTGGAAATCTACCCAAATGTAATGACTGCAACAGTGAAGCATGAAGAACATAGTACAGTTGTGTACACTTACCATAAATGTAGATGTTCGAGTGTATTCACTGTTGCAGTCCTGGTTACCCTCCCTCCAGCCCCCTGTTTTTTCTCTTATTATGTCTCTACTTTCTTTCACTATACTTAAAAGCCTTTTTGGTGTATTTGCTTTTGTTTGGAGATATATATATTTTTGTGTTTTTAATTATTTATATATTTTGCTCCCCATTTGGGGGGCACCTGACATCTGGGGCAAGAAAAACTGATGTAATGGCGTCGGCTGCATGTTTTATACCTCTGATGACCTGACATCATGGAAGAAGGGACAGCAACCGACGCAGGACCCAAGACTTTGTTAATCAGGCCAACTGAGGGCAACCTGCCAGCAGATTACCCAAATGTAATGACTGCAACAGTGAATACACTCGAACATCTACATTTATGGTAAGTGTACACAACTGTACTTTTTCCATCTTGGGTTTTCAATTAAGTGTTGTAAATCTCTGTATGCTTACTCCTTACAAATCAACACGACATGTAGTTGAAGGTTGTTTTTGCCATTTTGAAGGAGGTGATAGTGGTCATTCTGTGGAGATGAAAGATTTATTCATGATGAACATGAGTGGAACTGCGTACCATGCAGCCATGTGGTGTACATAGTAGTACATATGTTTTTTGTGATTGGTTGATGAGCCATTACTGAGCTGGTGGTAGCTGCATTTCAGTAATGTATGTGTTTTTATTATTTTACTTGTTTATATTGCTGTGTATGCTTATATATGTTGTGGGCCCCAATTACAAATGTGTACCTACAGGTTCTTTCTGCTGCTCTGAACTTGCCTTTGCATGTTACTTCATGTGTGTCATTTGGATGTCTAGCATGTTGTTTCATGGATGGATGTTTATGCCTGTGTGCTGTCCTACTGAACATTGCAGTGTGCTGGACTCTGTTTTGCCAGGGACATACCTCTGTAGATTTTAGTTTACCTCACATATACTTTCACAATTTTTGTCACCTCTGTGCCTTGTATATGAAACTTGACTCCTGTGTTGGATTCATTTCAAAACAAAAAAGTCCCACAAAAATAAAACCAGTAACGACAGATACCTGAACTATAAAAATGCACCAAAAACAAAATCAGCAACAATGAGAAAACAAACTCAACATAAAGTGCCCATACCTCTCATCCTCTTAGGGTAAGAAATCTGGACAAAGCATAAAATAATGGGAGGACAAAGGCCAAAAATAGGGGCAGATTTTAAACATTGCTCCTATAAACTTAGAAAGTTTTTAGAATAACAGATTTTTTGTGTAAGTGTGCATTTTCTGAAGGATATGAAGTCTGAAAGTCAAATGTATGTCAATATTTAGTGACTTTAATCCTCAGTGATTTGTCAGAAAACCACACATTGTATAAGGGACAGACGAAAAATGTGAGGCAAAAACTGGACATTCTGAGAAAATATGGACAGCTGAGAGATAGAAAGTGCCCACTGTTAGAAGGCAAACCCCACATTCACCTTTCCTTCATGCATATTAGCTCCACAGTCATATGACTGTAGGGGAAGGATGGACTTCCTGGACAGGTCACAGCAGTACTGGAGAGCAGCACTACAAATCACATACTGAAATGCCATCTGTCCAGGAAGTTATTATCATACTCGCCTACCTGACAAATGTATCCAAATACACTAGAATCTATGTTGTTGCAGTACATGTCTGAATCTTTCATTAAAAGTAACACAACATGAAATAACAGTCCCTGCAACAGTTACTCTCTTTAGTACTGATGCTTTTCACAGCAATAGTAAAATACTCAGTAAAACAACATTTGCTCGATGTATTTACATATACTGACGACTGCCAGCGGATTCCAACATGAATGTTACAAGAATGAATCTTCCATTGAGTTCAATTTACATGACTGTTTGTGTTCTGAACTCAGATCCATATGAATATTTTATGTGTTCCCCCACTATGCACAACTGCATCCTATCCATGCCTCTTTTAGCCTCCTAGGTGAAATGGAACCTCAATCTTTTGCTTCCTTAATGCTGTTGCTTCTGTTTCTCAGCACCATTCATAATGTATCTAGTACAAATGTTGCAATGGGAATTATTCTCTTTGAGTTGTACTATTCATAGTAAGCCTGTCTTCCCTTTCACCTTGTACCATAATGTAGGAATCTGGCAATTGGTCCTTATGACTCATAAATCTTTTACTTTTATAGAGAGGTCCATGAGCAGTCTAATTACCTAAAGTGAAGTGCTGGCAAAATCTAGCAGCAGGATATTCAAGTGGAATCATTGCAGAGATCTCATAAATCTGAAGTGCTTTGGCTTCGACTGCCTTTGTATTACAATACTGCAAAGGGTGCTTATGATTTAAGTAGCAAACTATCAATTTGCAGAATGCAAAAAAAAAAATGAAATGATACTCAAACTTCATTTTTTTCTGAGATACTAGTACCCAGTTGACAATGCTATGCATTTTCCAGAATGTACACTGCAGCTATGTGAAACGCTAGTAACTATTTCACAATTCCATTTTCCTGACTGCATAACATGGCTATAATGAAACAAGCAATGTATTGTTTACACACTCACAGGTCTTAAGAAGAGGCAGAGACCTGCAATAGTGCAAACGACAGTGCAGTGCTACCACTCTCTACATAGTAAATCCTGTTGCTATAGTGTACAATGTAGGAAACATGGCGGAAAACAAATGTTAGCATGCGTGAAGTCCCAGAACTGTGTCAAAACCATAGAATCAAGTATTCTCAACTACACGCAAGCAGTGGACATGACTTTGTATTTTCATTAGTATACTGAACACAGTTACCAGGTTATTAACAACAGAATGTAATTCATTATCCACAGCAAAATTGATACGACATGAATATATGTGTTCTGTACACTTTATTTTTTGTGCTCAAAATAACCTATCCATTTGGTTATAGATTGACCTTATCCATCCCATGTTTTATAATTATATATTACCCATAATGAGAATAACTGGGATAATACCATAGATAATTTTGGAGGGTCCATGCATGGGATAAAGGATTTAGGAGCTGCCTCTGTTTATTAGTAACATGGGGCAGTCCTGGGGTAAATATTTTTGTTTCCTATCCATAGATCTAAGTTGTACTTGAAAATGGATGGGGATGAACTTTTGTTTTTATGTGTATGAGGAGTCTGTTCCAGAACAAGTGGTATCCACTGCTAGATATCTCTGTCCCTCCAAACCATTCTGTTCATGTTACGGAAGACATTTAGATCTTCTGTAACATGAACAGAATGGTTTGGAGGGACAGAGATACCTGGAATGGATAAGGTCAATCTATAACCAAATGGGATAAGTTATTTTGAGCACAAAAAATAAATTGTCTAGGCTTAAAAGTGCCCACAAGGGAAGCAAGCCTAGTACATACCTATAAATACTAAGGTTGTGCCCATCATATAGGAGATATAGGGGCCACCCAGCAAAAATGCTCGTGTGTGTGTGTGTGTGTGTGTGTGTGTGTGTGTGTGTGTGTGTGTGTGTGTGTGTATGTGTGTGTGATTTTCTGTTTAATTCCAAATTTTTAAGCTTTCACTCATGTGTTACTGAAACTGGGTGAAGAAATTAAAAATAAGTCATATACTTCTCAGATATTTGATGCTGTCATATCTGTCAAAGATTTGCAGAACAAACGTCAGGAATTCAAAAGATTGTACATAACACAGGAATTTATATCTATAACATCCAGTCCACATTTTCTGTAAGAAAATGTGATAGAAAAAGTAGAAAATGCCAATACCAAGGGAGATAGTGGCATTCTCAAATGATCGCTCTAGAGGTTAGGGGGACCATAGCAAGTATTCTAAACTATCGGAATCAGTGCTGTAGTGCAGGCAACCTGGATGGCTGGAAGGATACAGATGCTGCCTACAATGCATAAAGACTCATAGTCCAGGCAGTCACAGATAGTGTAAAGGAGGACTCTCCCAAGCAGTCATCTATGCTGCCCTAACACAGTTGGTCCTACTACATATTAAAACAGCATATATATCTATTGATTTATCTATCTATATGTGTGTGTGTATATATATATATATATATATATATATATATATATATATATATATATATATATATATATATATATATATATGCATACATCTTTATACACACATATCCACACACACACACACACGCACACACACACACACACACACACACACACACACACACACACACACACACACACACACACACGCATGCATGCACACGCACACATGCACACATACGCACACACATACACACACACACACACACACACACACACACACACACACACACACACACACATATATATATATATATATAGAGAGAGAGAGAGAGAGAGAGAGAGATGCATGTAATTTAAGATTAAAGTAAGGACTAGGTAAGGGGGATAGATTTAATGTGTGCTGCTATGTGCGATGCATGCCTCAGCATCTTGTGTAGTGGTGTGTTATGCAACGGGTTCTTCCAAAGGTAAGGTCCACATATACTCAGCTACACAGATGGTGCCAGTCATTTCAATGCTATGGCGTTTAACGTAATTTTCAGTGATAGCAGTGCTGCTTAGATGCAGACCCCTTGCCTCAAACCCCAGTGCCTATCTTTAAACCCAGACTAAATCTCAGACTCTTTTTGGAATATTGGAAATACTGTGCAAAATTGTAAGTTCTGCTGAAGTTATGTTGTGTGCACTCTACACTGCAAACTGCCATACTCTGTGTAATTATATCAGTGCTGTTGAGACCTCTGATTGCTGTCTCTCCTGCATTCAGTGTGTGTATCTATTCACTGCTATACTGATGCTTGAACACCAGACTCACCATGTAAAAGGGACTCTGGCCATGAAGAACCAGATGAAAAACAACAAATGTCATAAATTATTTAA
Source organism: Protopterus annectens (assembly GCF_019279795.1). NCBI lineage: Eukaryota > Metazoa > Chordata > Ceratodontiformes > Protopteridae > Protopterus > Protopterus annectens. Next base: position 127,204,091 of record NC_056725.1, on the reverse strand, counting down.
TTATTTCTTCAGGATACGTAGCACACATCAGGGAATATGGCATTGTCTATGATGTATAAAGTGAAAATAAGCTCACAGAAAGATAACCTGAATACCATGTCACATGTTTTTTCAATTTTAGCAGTGACTACCATGTTTGAGAAACTATATTATCAAATGTAAATTAAATGTAGTTTCTGTTGGTTTTTGTAGCAACCTTAAGCTCGTAGTGTGTTTTACATTTTCTAATAGCGCTCATATTTCAGTGTGGTTTTGAGGTAGGGAGATGGAGAATTTCCTTCTTTTGTTACATGGGAGTTCCATCAGAGAGGTTTATTCCTGAATTTATTATTATATTTAGGGCAAACAGGTGCATATTTTTTTCTGCACGGGATTGTTGGGAATTTTGTATAAGTCTTCCAGAAGCTGATGTAGATTTGCCGTAGAGTAGCCAAACCACAAATGACATTTGGTGGTGGGGTGGTACCACCAGCACTGGCAAAGAAGGTAAATCTTTGGTGGTCAGATTTAACCAGGGATGAGGAGATATGCAGTGCAGTGCAGGTGGGGGGTATTTTGGTATGGAGAGTTAGAGTCTCTAGTGGGAAGCTTTCCAAAGTTACCATTGGTATTAACAAATCAAGAGAATGCTGAGCATATCCATATTTAGAAGTATAAATGTGCCAATCCATGTTTGGATAACAGAGGTCCACTAGCAAAAGTGTATTTGGTTTCATATTTAACCCTCATTGATATTAAGGTGCTCTCCATGCCCTTTGAGGAACATTGATGCTTTTTTAGCTAGCATTGAGGTTTTTAACAGTGATATGTACATTCAGTACCTCCAAATTAGTGTTGTGAATAATTTGAAATAAGATGATAGTGTTTCTGCAAATTCAGGTACTTCTCCAGTGTTGTTTTATGGCCCTAAAGGCATGATAAGTTCTAAACCATGGTAAAGGGGGAGTGCTGCCACTAAACTAAAATCATGTATCCGTAGCTACACATATATGAATGTGTTTGAGTTGCAGAAGAGCCTCAATGTCTGGCCTATTTCTATTACTGATACCATGCTGTGATCTGTCATACTGCATACACATTTATCTCTGTGCCAGCTGGCAAACATGTTATGATCCTATGGCTGTCCAAGGATGTTCACCTGATGTAGCTGCCATTGTGCATGTCACAATAAAAAACAGCTCTGTTTAATGCACATAGAGCCAGATGTTATACGTAATACACACACACACACACACACACACACACACACACACACACACACACACACACACACACGCGCGCACACGCGCACACACACACACACACACACACACACACACACACGCACATGCATGCACACACACACACACACACACACACACACACACACACACACACACACACACACACACACACACACACACACATATGCAATTTTACTGCCTGTAACACCAAGAGACCCAAATTTACAGGTTGTTCTGCAGTGCTGAGCAGATGTGGCTGTTCATCAAAGGAAGATGGGAGCTATTTATCTTGTTTGAGGGTTGGGACCTAAATATATCCACCACTAGTGACTGTAAGGTTAGTGACCAAGGTGTGATATGATAATTCTTACTAGCTCCATCATTCATGCAGTAAATCCACCTGCAAAAGGCTTACTGTCCAAACAAGCTCACCAACTGTACTTACCTCAGCAGTCACTTGACTCCATAAATGTTCCAGGTAGGTATGAAGTTAACCAGCTAAACACATGGATCCATTAGGCCAGGTGACTTGAAAAAGTACACCATCTTCTCATCAGAATTATCACTCCTTTAGCACGTACAGATTGTTCCTGAAGGCAAGAGGGTTGGAGGTGATCTTTTGGAGCCATTGACATATTGAAGTACCTACATGGAAATACTAATATACATGTAAGTTGTCTCCCCATGACAACTACATACCATACATAGTCTGTCCATAGCCTAATAACTCTTTATGCCACATATTATAAATAGCTGTGTCACCAGAAAACAGCTGGTAGAAGCAAAGCCTGACAACCATGGTCCATTTATTTAACTGCTTATGCAGTGTATTCTCATCTTATTGTAATAGGAAGCTGCACACTTCTGAGCACACTGAAAAATTCATTATTATACAGTACTTAGTTTGCTTTGACAGGATCTCATTCTACATCATTACCTAATACAATCTATACATTTATGTTCTGCAGCTGGTCCTCACATGGCTCCACGGTGAATATCTGTTGTGTACTATGGCACATGTTTAATGGTCATATTTGCTCAGCTCAGATGATATTTCTGTCAGGAATGCATGTCACCCATAGTAAAATTTAGTGATATATTTCTGCACAAAACTTATCGGTTAGCTGTCTGAAAATTGATACTGTGTTGCAGGTTACATGTTTAAGACATCAAGGTTCACATTACATCATTTGGAGCACTTTGCTCTTTAGTTCAATATGATGAAAGTCATCTTTTAGTAAACCTTTAGCAAAATAGTCCCAGCCAACCAGAATTACCTCACTACTTACACTGGAAAAGCAGCTGACTACAAAACATTCAGAAAACAATGTTTAGTCACTTCAAAGAAAAAAATGCCTGTTCCTGCTTCAAAGACACTTGCTAACCCCCATCAGGGCAGAGTTACTCTCAAGCTACTTATCTGCATAATAGCACCCAATATAAACTCCAGTGGAATCAAATATTCTAACTAAATGAAACTTGCACAAGTGTCTGTATGTAAAACTAAGCATGACGTGTTAATTTTAACATTACTTGAACCTCCTTACACAACATAAATAGGTAGTGACTAATGATCTGTTGGCTGAAAATGTTCAGACCTCAAAAGTGACTATTCTGATGCAAAAGGAACTTGAACATCGTTACTCTGAAGCAATAATGAACTCACGTAACAACTACTACTTCCTTTATGACTGCAAAGCTTTTAAAGTGTCTTGTACAGCTTTCATTTGTAATTGCCCTGTAAATCTTTCTTTTCAAAATACTCCAAAAATGTATTTCTTTTATGCTTATATGTGACAAAATTTATTGTTTTATATACTATTTGCCAAGTCACTGCTGAAAATGGTCTCTGGACCAACCTAACTACTCAGTCAGCAAAGCTAGAATAAATAAATAAGTATGCTTTCTTACACAATTCACATTTTGTTACATGATGCGTTGTTGTTCTCTATTATATAAGTCATTGGGTGAGTACGCACCATTGTTTAGTCATGGTGCATTACAGCTCTTTCTATCTGTTCAGCTGTGCTGCTCATGTTTTCCAGTAGTGTTATGATTGCTTTCGACTGTAGCTTGTAGAAGCACAAGGGCACTCCTGTGGTTTGAGTGGGACACCCCCCGCAATTGTCATCTATCTCATGCATCCTGATTATGATTGGCTGTTTAATGTGGGGGTGTATGACACACAGCATGGGGATCTGTGGTAGACTAGGTAACAAGTAAGGATAAATTTAAGTATAGTGGAATAACTTGTTCCACTGTATTCAGCATTCATCAGACCTATCATTGAGTACAATGACCCCTTTGGTATGTACCTAACCAGGCATATCCAACAATTGGAACATCCACAAAGGTTTCTCACTTAAAGAATACAGGGTGTAAGTAAAACGTTCTATGCAGACTGCCTCAAGGCCCTATCCCTGTATTCTGTCTCCTACAGGCTTTTGAGGGGAGATCTATGCCTGGCATTCAGGGCGTTGTCAGACCCCAATCTGATGGACCTCCTGCATATTCACAAAGCAAACAGCACCAGAATCCCTGTTATGAAGACTTAAACCTTGCCTGTGATATAAATAGGACCTGCTGGAGAGATAGGTATATATCCCAGAGACTACCCCGTCTATGGAACAGGCTCCCCATCCATGTGAAACAGAGTTCCTCCCTAAAACAATTCAAGTGCAACTTGGAAAATTGGTTGAGGAACTGGAAATCCATCCCTGGTTTGGCACCTCTGTCTCTAATGGACAGAGGTAACCTGTAAATTGTTCATCTCCCAGGTCCCTGCTTACACTTATCAAGGGTATCAGAACTTGTCAGAGATTTGGTATCCTTGGCTAGGCTTAAAAAGGCCCTTGTGGTCGTTAGCCTAGTAAACAGCTATGAACCTATTATCTTATATACATGTCAATTCCAAAACCAGCAGGACCAAACAGCAAGTATCACTCCATGTGCAGCAGGTCCTAGTCTTAAGTACTTAGATTATTCATGATATATGCTACATAACAGTATGTATGTGGTTTTGCTCTTTATGTGTGTTGTTGCACTTGTGGGGGCTTTACATCTTCAGATCTAGCTGCTACAAGGTGGTAATATGAAGGTGTGGATATACAGCACTGTCCTGTTTGCCATGCCTTTAGTATGTGCAGTATTCATTAACTGCACGAGTATATTCCTTTTGGGATGACTGTGGGCATATTTTGCAACCATGACCATGCACATATGCATTATATGCTGCATTTTACACTGCAGTACAGGACACAGAAGTGTACAGCAGTGTACAATAGTTTGATAACATACTTTGAATTATTATTTGTTTCCAGCATTTTTGCATCTTGATTGTTTCTGGCACAGGTGGTATAAGGTACATACACTTTTCCTTTGTCTCATGTTAGAACTGGCAACACCAGGCAATATGAATTATATTTTTGTCAGGGTAGTCCTACTTTTTGGTCCATAAGTGTTACACATGAATCATTGATTACATGAGGATCACATGTACAATAGTGCTGACAGTAGCATTCATTGGTGTTTCCAGATGTGGCCACACTACACCTAAGAAATAATTATGTAGAAAGAAGAATGAGGTAGGTACTGTTCTTTGTAAATAGTACATATTCCACTTGCATGTGAAATTAAAATTTATTAGATATTGCTGTCTTTTTTTATAGGTAATTGTGCAGCCATTTCATCATCTAGTTGCAATGATGAGGTCTTGGAAGAGCATCTATGGTAAGTCCCTGCTTTCTTAGGTGATAGCAGATACTGTATAACTATTCAAATCATGCAAGAGATTGATCTTCAAATAGATAGAGTGTTGCTTCAGACTGTCATTGCACAACTTGGACAACATTGTGTGCATTAGAGGAGGTACCATCAGACTCTCATTGCACAATGTGGATAACATTGTGTGCATTAGAGGAGGTACCATCAGACTGTCATTGCACTACTTGGACAACACTGTGTGCATTAGAGAAGTTACCATCAGACTGTCATTGCACAACTTGGACAACATTGTGTGCATTAGAGGAGGTACCATTCCATATGAAACACAAAAGTACAAATATAGCAGCATCTATGCAGGCCTTTTTGGAATGTCCCAGGCACACTTCATAAATTCCATAATGGAAGTAGTGGATCTCTACAAAGACAGGATGAACAGGGTCATGCTTTGTATTTTACGAGTGTTTTTTTTTATTG
>NC_056725.1:127181171-127193671 GCF_019279795.1 Protopterus annectens | reverse complement strand
TGGACAGTGTTATCCTTCAGCATGGGGGCTTTGAAACTTTCCACCTCGGTCTTACGTAACGTGAAGTTTGCTTTTGAAATGTTTTTCACGGTGGTTTTCTTGTCCAGGGGTGGGGGTGGAATATGGATATCCAAAATGATTTGTTTATGGTCAGATCTAACCAGCAATGGGTTGACCTCTGGTGTGGAACACCGGTCGCCCATGTTGGTGATGACCAAGTCCAATATGTTGTCACCTCTGGTGGGAGTGTTGACCAGTTGAACCAGGGCATTTGAGTTTATAAATTCTAGGAAAAGTTGGGCAAAGGAGTTAGTACTTGAGTAGTTCTCCCAGTTAATGTTTGGATAATTGAAATCACCCAATATTAGGGTGTTTGGTATGACCTTTATGTTTCCCAGTGTTTCCAGAAATGTGGAATGGGGGTCCTGGGACATGGTGGGTGATCTGTAGCAAGCTACAATTTGAATTGCAGTTTTGCCCATTGTTAGTTGCACGTGGATGATCTCTGAAGCATCGGGCTGTGCCACTAACCTGGAGGTGTGGGTATCCTTGATGAATATGGATACATCCCCGCCTTTTGTATTTCATTTGGGTTCTGTGGCTGAAATGTATGGTATGAGTTGTAGCTTGGTAGTGTTGGGGTGCTCTCTGGAGCCTTAAACCAGGTTTTTGTTACTGTACATATATCGATTTTCTCCATACTGAGGAGTGCCTCAGTAGACTGATGCACCAGAGTTTGGCCTAGAAGCAGTGTCATCATTAAACTTTGATGGGGAAGTGCATCCCATATGTTTTTTTTCAGTTTATTAAAGTTTTTTTCCCCAAAATTTGGAAAGAGGCTATTGTTCCATTACACAAAAATCACCCTGATTATACCTCTGGTGACTACAGACCAATCAGTTTGATGTGTATCCTGGGGAAGTGCTTTGAGAGGATACAGTTTATCATTTAAGCATAGTTTTTCTAGTGTTATACATCAACATGATCTAGCCTATCTAACTGGATTCATTTTTATGAATATATAATAAACATAGTGGATGAAGGCCTAGTTACAGATGTGGTTTATTTGGACTTGGCAATGGCCATTGATTCAGTTCTTCACTCTATCTTTGTTGATATATGTAGGATTGACATGAATATTTTTCTAAAAAGATAGATTATAAATTGATTGGTAAGTCATAAAAGTAGACAAGATTAAGAACCAATTTCCAAAATATGTATCTATTGAATGTGGTGTTCCACAGGGTTTGGTTTTTGGACCTCTGTTGTTTGGCCTGCTTATGAATTGCCAAACATCTAAACAAATATGTTTGTATAAATTAGCTGATGATTTAAAGTTTGGAACTATAACAAATAAAGTCGAGCATCATTGTTTGCAAAACTATTTAGATGAGTTAATTATAATGGTACAACAAGCGTGCATGAAATTTAATAATAATAAATGCTTGGTTGTTCATTTTAGTGCTATTAATAATAGTTAATTATATGCTTTGCATAACTCTATGTGCTTCTTGGTGTCACAAATTCAGAGATTTAGATGTAATCATCGATTCATCTTTTTCTTTTGATTCTCATGTGAGTTGTGTTATTAGGATAAAGTGTTAAGGATTAATAATATTTTTAAGACCTTTACACCTAGGGGAAGGGCTGTTATGGTCCTGTTATGGTAAAGTTATTTTCCTCCATATTTGTCTCATGACAGAATATTGTGGATCTTTGTATGTGTCGGGAATCTCACAGCTGGCTAAGTATGAATGTATTCAAAGAACGTTCAGCAAACATATAGATGGATGTGAATTATCATCATATCTTAAATGGCTTGAAAATTTATCACTTTATTCAGTGACTTACAGGCTGTCCAGGGCTGATTTAATCTTCATGTAATGTGTGCTAAGGAAGAAGTGTTTTCTGTTATGTTCAGAGTTAGTTTTGTGAATCATATAGTTTAAATACTAGAAACTATAATTTAGTTCATTTACTTTGTGTTATTTCTAGACTGAAGTTTTCATTGTTCCATTTTATGGCTGGTGGATTACTTAAGACTCAACCTATAGATATGAAGTAATCAAATAGTTTATTAATGTTTAAATCTTTTTAGACTTCTGGTTTAAAAACTTGTTATATGTAACTGGGGCTAAATTAAACCAAGCCCTTAACTGGCCATCATAAGCTCTGGGCTTGAAATACTTTTCAATAAGTCATTGAATTGAATCAAACATTGGGTAGTTAAAGTAACAAAGTGTTCTGCTATTGCGAAGGAATTCTTGGTAACCAGGTGGCTTAACCAGCTTGAATATTACCTTCACATCTGAGAATTTATACTTACAATAAGCCATGCCCTACTGTTTTCACTGAATCAACAACAAGATGGGAATACAAAAGTTTATAAATGGGCATTGTCTCTTTACGTTTTAATTTCACAGAGAAGCACATACAAGGCTTGATCCACCATAATTTAGATGCCTATCTAGGACTTAGACCCATCTGTTGGACCTGAAACTGAGCAACTCAAGCTGGAGTGGTTAATGTAACATGCTACTGGTGATTTTGTCAGAATTATTATAAACCAAACCAAAATGTTTAAATGTTTCTGTTCAAAACATTGTGCAAATGCATTGTGTAAGGACAACTGTTGGGTTCTATAGCACATAGTCGAAGTTACGTAACTTCAAACACATAATGGTCGAACCATTATGTTCGATGTTACATAACTTTGACTACCTAAAAAAAAAAAAACACAATGGACAACAAAATAAACTGTCGTAAGCAGGGGGACAAGCCCCCCTGCACCCCCACACCCCTGATACTTAAATATACCAACTCCAAGATCGCACCACATTGAAGTGAATGGAAACCTCCACCTATGGAGATTTCTATTCACACGCTCAAACTTTTACAAATTTGAACATATGGTCTCAACCATATGTGGTTCGAACTTGTAAAAGTTCAATGACATGACAGGCACCCCAACTGTTGCTTTAATTAACTAAATAATTAATGCCACGTAGTTTGCATTACTTTAAAAGAGAGCATAGTAGTCATAGGCAATCAAACTTCTAGCATATCTCTCATTTTTTATCCCCAAAACTAGGGGCAACTCAAAAACTAATTAGGGAAAAACACACCAAATTAAAGACACATTTGAAATATTAGTACTACTAACTTACAATTTCTCAAGAAATGTCCAGTTTTACGAAGGACTGAGCAAATCTAGAGACAAAGTTGGCAACATCCTTAAACACGGGAACAGTTGAGAGAAGGGGAATTGTGTACCAGAAACATTGGTTCTGGGCAATATGCTGCAGCAAAAAGAGATGCTACGGACTGCACCTGCGGAGACCTGGAAATAGGAATCCAGAGGAGCATAAGGATGAGGGTAACTGGGCAGTTATTGATAAGTAACTATTGCACTTATTTTGTGAGCTTCCTATATTACCACAGGAAGAATATACTAAGAACTATACCTTTTTGTCATCTCTTCAGAGAACTGTTTGTCTTTGCAAATTTGTGATAAACACAATCTGCACCATTGCTGTCTCATTTAGTTTGTTATAAAACTGAATACTTTGTATAGACTCTTGGAATTTGGTACATTAATTTACCATTTACCTCTGTCTCTATATATATACAGAGAGAGAGAGCTTATATATAAAGGATTCATGTCAGTTTGACAAAAATAACATTTAGTAAAATCACACACAACTTCTCACTTTTCCAGTAGTGGGTTAACACTGGGCAAGTGTTTTTGGAAGGATGGGTTATACCCCATTGCCCCTCATAGTCTCCTTGAAAACAAAAATTAGCAAACTTGCTTAAAGGCATGCTTAAATCTCAGTAATCATAATTTCCATAAATTCGCCCACCTCATACAGTCCATCACAATAGAATTAATATTCTGTTCCCCATTCATTCACTCACTTAGTATCTACTCTGTTAATGCAGCATGCACCACAGTACTTCTAACATTTTCTTTCCTCCCCAGTGACTCGATGATTCCCCAGAATATATCCACTCTTCCTTTCCTTTGCACTACTGTGCTCCCTTCCCTTCCAATCTAAAAACGCACGTCTTCCTTCCCCAACCCACCTCTCAGCTCCATTAACCAACCTTACTTCATCTAATTCAGTTTTACTCCTGACTTCACACTGCTCCTCCCACTTTTCTGCATCATCACCTTATTCTTATTCATATTCAGTACTGCAAATTCCTATCCTTGATTCTCAACTCTGTCTAGCTCACTTCTTATCCAACTCTTCATTATTGTTTTGGATTCTCAACTGCATTTATTTAGATTTGTATCCAATGCACTCACTGCTCTTATCACTCTTAACTACCCCAGCATCACTGTAACTCTTACAGATCTTTGTGTCTAACTTTATAACATTGTTGGCTCTCCATTTCATGACAAAATTATAACTTCATTGCCTTCCCATCGCATCACAAGTAAATATGCAATTCATTAGCTTAACTACTGTTTTTCGAATGCTTCTTCTCTTCCTCACAGACTCTCATATCACTTACACCCAAAATTTCCTCACCAGCCATAAGCCTCCCATTAAACCATTCTATCCAAATTACTTCAACAGAAAATGTTCCACATCTATTTAGCTGCTCGTCCACTTTTTACTTTAAATATGAAAAGTTTACCTCTCTTCACTACCACCCCAGAGCAAAGTAAAAAATAAAAATAAAAACTACATTTATAAAACCACTTCACTCACTCCAACGTTCTTAAAAAATTAAACTATGTGGTGATGTACACCCTAACCCAGGCATTCCTTCCATCTCTAGCCCCTACCGCACACAATCGATCTGGTCACCTCTAATAACTCCAAGCAACTATACTTTACCTTCATAAATCTATGTAGCATTTGTAAAAAAATCACTAAATTATACACCTGGATCTTTCATTATACACCAGGTACTGTTGCCCTTACTGAGACATGGCTAAAACCTCATATAAAAGACTCAGACATTCTTCCCCAGGATATAGCATCATTAGAGCTGTCAGGTTAAACAAAAAAGATGGAAGGGTACATAACCTCTTCCCTAACACATATTAAATTTATCTTCTTACAAAAACTCTGCTCAGATTCAGTAATGCAGAATTACTTATCTCCTGCATACCATTTAATAACCACAAACTCCTGTGTATAATTGTTCTATATATCTCACCTGAAAACAATATATGCTCCCATGAAGCATCCTTTACTAGTTCTCATGCAATATTACCAATGAAGCAGTTGTCCTAGGTGATGCCAACATTAAATGGAGTACTTTTATAACTATCCTTCCTCTAGCAGCATCCTTCATGGTGACAGCGCATTACTTGCCCTACTCTCTATAACGAATCTCAGGGCACTAGTCCCATTCTTGACTGGATTCTGGTCTCTAATCCGTGCAACTACACTGCATCAGGAGCCCTTCCTGAATTCCTTACAGATCACTGTCCTACATATGCTATAAGGGGTCTACCTGATTACGCCGAAAGCTGAGAAGAACGACAAAGAGATAACCGACACCGGAAGATCGACAACAGAGAAGACTGAAGTTGAGAATCCTAATGCTGAGAACAACGACATTTTAAGGTAAGTGTGCGATAGGGACAGATGTTAGGGTCAGGGTGTGGGTAAGGTAAGTGTGTAATAGTGACGGATGTTAGGGTAGGGTGCGGGTGAGGTAAGTGTGCGATAGTGATAGACATTAGGTTGAGGGGTGGGTTAAGTGAGTTAGGATTAGGGTGTGGGTAAGATAAGTGTGCGATAGTGACGGACTTAAGGGATAGGGGCAGATTAAGTGAGTTAGGGTTAGGGTGCAGGTAAGGTAAGTGTGCGATAGTGACAGACTTAAGGGTTAGGGGCGGATTAAGTGAGTTAGGGTTAGGGTGTGGGTAAGGTAAGTGTGCGATAGTGACAGACTTAAGGGTTAGGGGCGGATTAAGTGAGTTAGGGTTAGGGTCCAGGTAAGGTAAGTGTGTGATAGTGACGGACCTTAGGGTTAGGGTGTGGGTTAAGGTTAGTGCATATATAGTTGTGTATATAAGGTTTAGTGTAGGTTTGTAAGGTTTTTGGTGTGCTTGTGTTGTCTGTGTGTTTTTTGGGAAAGTTATTTGTTTTGTTGATTGTTGGGATTCTGGTTTTGTTGGGCATGTGAAGTTTCGTGTTTTTGAACTTTCAGTTTTGTCGTGTTGGTTATTTAGTCATCGGTGTTTTGGCTTGTCGGTGTTATCAGGTAGACCCACTATGAGATGTTTACTCACCATGCCAAACAACAAGTAAACAGAATACTCATAACCTCTTTATGTTTAAACCAGAAATATTTCCAACTGCTCTTAATTCATTAAACTAGACTATTCCAAAAACCTTGCCACTAGATCAGGTAGTAGAAAATTTAAAATCAACACATTAAAGCATGCTAAACAGCTTTGCAGCACTACATATAAAGAGAGTAAAATCTAACTTTGTCTCTTGGCTTTTTAATTAGAGTAGAAGACATATGCAAAATAGAGACAAGGCATAGAAAGACTGGCAGAAATTAAAACTCCACAAAACCTACAGCATTTTAAAGAACTTTGTTAGCCTACCAGAAGGCAAGTCAACTTTGAGAAGAAAAAATACTATTCTGATTTACAAAGCAACCATAAAATTAACCCTAAAACTTCTGATCATCCATTAAACAAATAGAAACATCCAGGAAGTAACAATGTCTTTAACCCTTGCCCCAATAACTCCCCCTTGGAAACAGACACAAAGTTTAACTCATACTTCATTAGCAGCATGACTGCCCTCAACAATGAATCCTTTCTTGACTCCCCTGACTCATGTCTACCCCAGCCACTAATACCTCCACTCTCACTTTAAAACCAGTTGCTACAGCCTTCATAATAAAGTTATTACTCAAATTTAAACCCTGCTCAGCTTCTGCAGATACCCTTCCTACAGACTAGCTTAAAACTGCTGCTAACACCATTGCATATCCAGTTTCTAGTCTTCTAAACAGGTCAGTACAGGAATTCTGTATTCTTTCCAACTATTAAAAATGCCACATCTTCCCTCTCCACAAAAGTAGAACTTCTACATAGACATCTAATTTCAGACTCATTATCCCCTTACCCCCCAAAAAAAAAAATATTGTAAAAATCTGTCAATAAACAACTACTCCAGCGTCTTTTAAAGGAACAGTTACTAACCAATACTCAACATGGTTTTAGACTTCCCCATAGCACAACTGCTCTCCTAACTTTTAAAGATAACGTATATGAAGCCAGGGATAGAGGTAAACATTTAGCTTCCTTAATCCTAAACTTGTATTTTCCTTATTCCTAGACTTATCAAAAGTTTTCAGCACTGTGTCACATGAAAAATTCGTAGTACAACTGCCCACAATGAGCATCTCACAACCTACTCTGCAGTGGTTTAATAATTACTTGACAGAACGCTACCCTTTCCCCTTATATGTATGTATTTTATATATAATTCTATTATATATTTATATATATATATATATATATATATATATATATATATATATATATATGCATATATATATATATATATATATATATATATATATATATATATATATATAAAAGTGTGTGTGCGTGTGTGTGTGTGTGTAGCTATATGGATATAAATATACCTGAAGCATTTCCCGAGCTTCTGTGCTAAGATCTGTGTGTCTATGGTAACAGATGACTTTTGTCTTTTGTCCAGCCTGTGGCTAGCATTTATTTATTTATTTATGTATTTATGTATTTATTTATTTATTTATCACTGTTCCTTTACTTGGATAATCCAAACAAGCATACTTGCCCTCTTTCAGCAGAGTCCCATGGAAAATCTTCAAAAAATTATATATATATTACAGAATAGTGTAAACATATAACATATGGAGTATTTCAAGCTGAAACATAAGATGTGAAAGGTGAATATAATGCATAGCAGTATCATAGTATTTAGAATGAAAAATAACAATAAAGAAAATAAAATAAGACATAATAAAATACAATTAAATGCAAAATAAAATAATATATAAAGAATGGTACAATGTTACAGTAAGAGCGATATGAGCTCTGACAAAAATATTGTCATGTAACTGACAAAATGGAGTCAGAAGCTGGAATGTACAAAGTTATACATTCAAACCAGAAATGCAACTTCCACAGTTCAACAGAAGAGTGCATTCAAAAAATGCTTAAGAAGTTAATGCCCCCTTGGGAATACATCTGTCCAGACCCATCTACCAATAGCAATGCCCACAGAGATATCTTACTAAAAGAATACAAAGCCTAAACATGTCCAATATGGACTGACTCAAAGCCCTGTCACTATACTCGATATCCTACTGTTAAGCGATGACCTGTGTCTGACATACAAGGCATCCTCTGAACCATTACTGATCTATTTACTGCCCATAAACAAGTCAAATGTAATCATAAGTACTAGGTCTAGGAATCTAAACCTCTTCTGCAACATCAATAGAATGGTTTGGAGGGACAGGTATATTTCTCAGAGGATACTGCTGTTATGGAACAGGCTCCTCATCCACACAAAATAAAGTCCATCCCTGTCCATTTTCAATAATAACTTAGATCTATGGGTGGGAAACAGAGATGTTATCCCAGGACTGCCCGCTGTACTACTACTGGAGCTCCTAAATACTTTATCACATGCATGAGTCCCATCAAATTATCTCTGGAACGATCTTGGTTATTCCCATTAGAGATAATATATAATTATCGACCATGGGATGGGTAAGTCCAATCTGTAACCAATTGGGATAGGTAATTTTGAGCACAAGAAGGGAAACTGGCTAGGCGTAAAATGTTCCACAAGAGCAGCTAGCCAAGTGCTTACCTATAACCTATAAAAATATTAGAAGGAGCTCTGGCAAACAGTCACTATTGCAGGCCGTAATTGCTGTATAGGAGTCAATGGGCATCAGTCGCTGTGGCTACCTAACTTGCCATTTTTAATTTTTCCATGTTGTTTGCAGCTTCTGGAACTGCCTGCACTACTTCTAATGGACAGTTCTTTCAGTAACTAGGAACTGGATGATGAAACAATTTCATAACAACCTACAACGTTTTCCCCTTTACCCCCCTACCTTAATAAAATTTCATGAACAAGGGTCCTATAAATATTATTTTTCTCTAAGGGCACTAAGTAGGTCAGTCTTCATGTTATCTGTAAAAGGCTGGATGTGTAAGGTATGCCTCCTACCAACAGATCCTGCAATAACAGCCATTGATGATGCAAGCAGTTAAATGTATTTTACTTGCACTTTAATATATACATTTCTACTTTTTCTGTTGTGGTAAAAAAATACTATTGGCTTTCTTCAATAGAGACATCAGTTCATTAATTTCCCTGAGTGTATCCCCCTGGTACTGACCCATATGTCTTTGCTATCTTATAGCCCTGATTCACATGGTGTCTCAGATGTATATCTTTTTATAAAACCTGCAAAGGATTCTGCTTTCATTTTCTTGTAAACAGTGATTCCAGGTGTGACACCACATTCTACCCTATTTTCCTCCATAGAAATCATGTCAGTGTTACTTTTTCTTGTTAGCTTTCTGTAACAACAACATTAATCAAAAAATGTACTTATTGATTTATTTATTTATTCATTGGCATTTGTTTACTGGGATAGTTCACTGGGCTATTAAGAGCCCATTTTCAGTGGCGGGCCTGAGGAAAAAAGCTCCAAAATTATATTACATGTAACAAATAAGAACAACTAGTATGAATTGTACAAGATAAGTAGAAGGAAGTAAACAGGATCCGTACAGATCCCCGAATGCACTTTCCACCAAAGCAGAAATCATTGAGCATACTTAACCAAAAGTGCTGTTCACCGAAGCAGCACTTTCGGATAAGTATGCTCGTTGTGCCAGTCATACTGTGGTGCGGATAAGGGAAAATTCCCTTTTCTCCACTGTAGTGCGACCTCGGAGTGAGAATATTAAAGTAAAGGGGATGTGGGGGGTGCAGCACCCCCCCCACACACACACACACACACATGGGGAGTGCAGGGGTGCTTGCCCTCCTGCATAGAAGTATGTTTAATGTTGTTTTTTTTTTTTAAACATACTTTACCATGAGCACTTTTTCGGTGAAAGTGCTTTCGGTAAAGTATGTTCGGTGTATATATATATATATATATATATATATATATATATATAGATATATAGATGTATATACATACATACAAAGATTACACAGATGAGATTATGAACAACTTAGGATAATTCTCATAATACATTTAGTGTATGGATAATAACAACTGCTGGGAATTAGAGGTAGAGATACAGGGAAATTGAAATTTGTAAGGTGAAACTTAACAACGTGGTAGAGAGATGAAGCTTCAAAAAAAAGGTAATAAAGCATATATTACATATAACAGTGCTGTCTGTCTCCATTAACCTAAGACAGAAACTTTTCTGCACATTGTTTATGAAAAATAATAGCAGATTTAAAGACAAGGAATCTGGACTTGAAGGCATCATTAAAGATAGCATTCAACATCTTTAAACAATTATAAAATACTTGCAGGTTCTGTTTAGTTCATGATTAATGTGTCCCAAAAGTTGACTTTGTGGTGCCTATAAAAATGAATTGTCCCTACAAACAGAGCAGTAAGACGTCTTAGTGCTCTAATTAATACAATGAAAAAGCATATAATAAAATTTCTAGAAGTTCTACTACACAACAGTCGTGTTTATGTATATCAGAAAACTCATTACAGATCTGTGCAAATGTTTGCTCATTAATGTAATGGAAGCTGGATCACACAATTTTGCATACTGTGTTGTAAAACCTTTTAATGCGTAGACCAAGCAACACTAGTTAGTGTACTACAGGTACAAGCAGACAGACTTCATTCTTTACTTAATGACAGTGTGCACTTCTTAGGGGTACTACTCAGAGTTAAATGGCAAAAAGGAATGTTTTTATTGTCATTGAGATCTCCTTAACATAATTTTCAAGGTGTATTATTATCTGTAGGTAAGAGGTATGGTTATAGGAAGAAACATTGTCTTATGGTTGAACAAATTTCTTTATGAGGCTGAGGAAAGAGAATCTTTGCTTTTTATATTAACAGCTGTCATAATGCAGTTTTCATATATAATATACTGTTAATTTATTTTTCATCCTTATGTGCAGAGAATTTTTAATTTTAAAAATTTTTGATAGGATTCAGTCTAATGAAATTAAAATTAATTTCTCTTGTAATATAATATTTAAACATGACACAGAATTCCTGACTGTACATTTATTAAAAACAAGTGACCATTCATAAGACAATGTATAGAAACTTCTGTGAAAATCTTTTACATGCAACTAGTGCACACCTATAGCATCGTATTGACTCCCTTCCTTGTAGGGAGCTGCTGTAAAAGATGCATTTCATGCCATAACTTAGGATATTAAGACCCGATTATACCAAAGGGGAGATGCAGCTCTGTGTTTATAATCCTCTTCCCAAAAATGTTCTTAGTACTGAATAACATCTGCATTAAAAGTTCCTAATTTGACAAAGTACATGTACAAAAATATTTACTTTGTTACCAAGTAATCCCTTGCTGATGGTGTTTCCATTATTCTAAGAATGTATTGGTACAGTGTTATTAATCATACAATAATAGGTTATTGCTAAGTATGTATATGCTAACTGGATGGCCCAATCAGCATGCCCATTGTGAACTGAACAAATATAAATAGAAGTAAAGTCTGTTTGCTGAAGTATTGTTTAGCAGTCCTACTTTCTGTTGAGATATGCTTGATAGATAACCTGCTATTATTTATTTAGTGAGGGACAGGGCAAAATATGAGAAAAGACAGGGATGTTTTACAAACCTCTGGACAGTTGGTGAGTATGTTTACTGGCATTACAGATCAGTCGTATTGCCAGTAAGCATATCGGTCAAATGTCTGTGGAGATTTTCAGAACATTCTTGATTTTTCTCCTATTTTCACCCTGTTCCCTCATAAAGTTTTTGATTTTCTGCTAAAACCTTGAGGAGTTTGGATAGTCAGTAATGCCAGACATTAAAGTTTCATTATTCATGTTCTCACAAAATGGACATTTATGCCAAAATGCCAAAACATGTTGTTCTATTTATTTTTATGTGACTTTCAGTTATATTTCAAAACGATAGCTGATTTTGACCAGTGCTTCCACTGCTCAAATTATTTTTGGCTTTGTACATATTTTTTGAGCAAAATATCTCAGATGAAAAGATGAAATCCATCAACATAACAAAAAAAGGAGAGTGACATGAAGGCTGTGAGATAAAGTAGTAAGGAGATTCCTCCTCCTCCTCCTGTGTTCCCACCCTTGCACTTTACTGAGGTACTGTGAAAAGCATGCAGATATACATGCCACACATGTGAGCAGAACACCATTTTTTTCAGCACTGAAGTCCTGTCACACAATGAAATTATTTAGGAAAGGTAAGAGATTTCTTTCTTAAATAATGTTATTACATAATAATA